>NC_057400.1:17701025-18001025 GCF_019320065.1 Cervus canadensis
ATGACCCTGAAATGCCTATTTTGATGCAGTACTAAAGGCTGCGATTCAGAAATAATGCTCTATCTCTGACCATTTATCTAACTTCTAACCTGAATCTGCTTTTGCTAAAATACCTACTCATTCATTTCTCTTGTTTATCAACCCAACAGCTATTTTTCTACTTTTCTGACTTTTTATTGTTGTTGTTCAGTCGCTCAGTTATGTCTGACTCTTTGCAATGTGATGGACTGCAGCATGTCAGGCTTCCCTGCCTTTCACCATCTCCTGGAGCTTGCTTAAACTCATGTCCATCAAGTTGGTGATGCCATCCAACCATCTCATCCTCTGTCGTCCCCTTCTCCTCCTGCCTTCTATCTTTCCCAGCATCAGGGTCTTTTCCAGTGAGTCAGCTCTTCTCATCAGGTGGCCAAAGTATTGGAGTTTCAGCTTCAACATCAGTCCTTCTAATGAACACCTAGGACTGATCTCCTTTAGGATGGACTGGTTGGATCTCCTTGCAGTCCAAGGGACTCTCAAGAGTCTTCTCCAACACCACAGTTCAAAAGCATCAATTCTTCAGTGCTCAGCTTTCTTTATAGTCCAACTCTTAACATCATACATGACTACTGAAAAACCAAAGCTTAGACTTTACAGACCTTTGTAGGCAAAGTGATGTCTCTGCTTTTTAATACGCTGTCTAGGTTTGCCATAGCTTTTCTTCCAAGGAGCAAGTTTTTTTTAATTTCATGGCTGTAGTCACCATCTGCAGTGATTTTGGAGGCCAGGAAAATAAAGTCTGTCACTGTTTCCATTTTTTCCCCATATATTTGCCATGAAGTGATGGGACTGGATGTCATGATCTTAGTTTTTTGAATGTTGAGTTTTAAGCTAGCTTCTTCACTCTCCTCTTTCACTTTCATCAAGAGGCTCTTTATTTATTTATTTTTTTCATTTATTTTTATTAGTTGGAGCCTAATTACTTTACAACATTGTAGTGGTTTTTGCCATACATTGACCTGGATCAGCCATGGATTTGCATGTGTTCCCCATCCCAATCCCCCCTCCCGCCTTCCTCCCCATCGCTTTCTGCCATAAGGGTTGTGTCATCTGCATATCTGAGGTTATTGATATTTTCCTGGCAATCTTGATTCTAGCTTGTGCTTCCTGCAGCCCAACATTTCACATGATGTACTCTGCATATAAGTTAAATAAGCAGGCTGACAATATACAGTCTTGATAAACTCCTTTTCCAATCTTGAACCAGTCCATCATTCCATGTCTGGTTCTAACATTGCTTCTTGGATCTACATACAGGATTCTGACTTTTAATTGCACCTAAATGTCTTTGTTCCCTTTGTTAAAACACTTTTCTTTTGCCCCAGAAATATTTTTCTCATTTTTCAGATACTCTTTTCATTATTTTATACCTTTATATTTTCTGAGGTTGCCTTGTATTCACTTGAGCTTCTGGTCTCCAAGACCCTCCCCTGTTTCCCACCTCTCATCACTCTTGTTTCTGACTGAGTCCACATGGCAGCCGACCAGGTAGGAGCTTTGTCTTTCTCATGTGATTCTCATTTCTTGCTTTGGAGTTTTGTACACTGTTTTGCCTATAATTTTCTCTTTGACACTTTGTCAATAATCCACTCCCTAATCCTCTTTTAAATTTCACTCTGCCCCATCTCCCACAGAATAACTAAATACATACATTGCTATTTATCTGTTTTTACCACTTCATCAATCTGAAGACTGGGTCCATGCACACTGAGGCATAGGTCCCTCTTTCCTGTTAGTTCCTTAACCATTAGCAAACTTCTTTATAAATAGACATTTATTTTATTTTACTATTTATTAAAAAATTTTTTTCCATTTATTTTTATTAGTTGGAGGCTAATTACTTTACAGTATTGTAGTGGTTTTTGCCATACATTGACATGAATCAGCCATGGATTTACATGTGTTCCCCATCCCAATCCCCTCTCCCACCTCCCTCTCCATCCCATCCCTCTGGGTCTTCCCAGTGCACCAGCCCTGAGCACTTGTCTCATGCATCCAACCTGGGCTGGTGATCTGTTTCACCCTTGATAGTATACTTGTTTCAATGCTATTCTCTCTGAACATCCCACCCTCGCCTTCTCCCACAGAGTCTAAAAGTCTTGAACAGACATTTAGAAACTCTACTTAAGAGCATAAATTCTGTAATCAACCTGCTTGAGTTTGAGTATGATTTCAAGCTTACCAGCTGTGAAATATTTGGTAACTGCCCTTATAAGGTTCCTGTGCCTTGGTTTTCTCATTAATATATAGGGGTGATATAGACTATCCTTTTTTTTTTGTTTGTTTGTTTGTTTTTTTTGTTGTTTTTTTTTTTTTTTTTTAATTTTTTTATTAGTTGGAGGCTATTTGCTTCACAACATTTCAGTGGTTTTGTCATACATTGATATGAATCAACCATAGATTTACACTTATTCCCCATCCCGATCCCCCCTCCCATCTCCCTCTCCACCCGATTCCTCTGGGTCTTCCCAGTGTACCAGGCCCGAGCACTTGTCTCATGCATCCCACCTGGGCTGGTGATCTGTTTCACCATAGATAGTATACATGCTGTTCTTTGAAACATCCCACCCTCACCTTCTCCCACAGAGTTCAAAAGTCTGTTCTGTATTTCTGTGTCTCTTTTTCTGTTTTGCATATAGGGTTATCGTTACCATCTTTCTAAATTCCATATATATGTGTAGTATGCTGTAATGTTCTTTATCTTTCTGGCTTACTTCACTCTGTATAAGGGGCTCCAGTTTCATCCATCTCATTAGGACTGGTTCAAATGAATTCCTTTTGACGGCTGAGTAAAATTCCATGGTGTATATGTACCACAGCTTCCTTATCCCTTCATCTGCTGATGGGCAATTCTGTTGCTTCCCATGTCCTGGCTATTATAAAGTGCTGGCGATGAAACATTGGGGTGCTGTGTCTCTTTCAGGATCTGGTTTCTCAGTGAGTATGCCCAAGAAGTGTATTGCTGGGTTCAATATGGCAGTTCTATTTCCAGTTTTTTAAGGAATCTCCACACTGTTTTCCATAGTGGCTGTACTAGTTTGCATTCCCACCAACAGTGTAAGAGGGTTCCCTTTTCTCCACACCCTCTCCAGCATTTATTGCTTGTAGACTTTTGGATAGCAGCCATCCTGACTGGTGTGTAATGGTACCTCATTGTGGTTTTGATTTGCATTTCTCTGATAATGAGTGATGTTGAGCATCTTTTCATGTGTTTGTTAGCCATCTGTATGTCTTCTTTGGAGAAATGTCTGTTTAGTTCTTTGGCCCATTTTTTGATTGGGTCATTTATTTTTCTGGAATTGAGCTGCAGGAGTTGCTTGTATATTTTTGAGATTAATCCTTTGTCTGTTTCTTCATTTGCTATTATTTTCTCCCAATCTGAGGGCTGTCTTTTCACCTTAACTTATAGTTTCTTTTGTAGTGCAAAAGCTTTTTAAGTTTCATTAGATCCCATTTGTTTAGTTTTGCTTTTATTTCCAATATTCCTGGGAGGTGGGTCATTAGAGGATCTTGCTGTGATTTATGTCGGAGAGTGTTTTGCCTATGTTCTCCTCTAGGAGTTTTATAGTTTCTGGTCTTACATTTAGATCTTTAATCCATTTTGAGTTTATTTTTGTGTATGGTGTTAGAAAGTGTTCTAGTTTCATTCTTTTACAAGTGGTTGACCAGTTTTCCCAGCACCACTTGTTAAAGAGGTTGTCTTTTTTCCATTGTATATCCTTGCCTCCTTTGTCAAAGATAAGGTGTCCATAGGTTCGTGGATTTATCTCTGGGCTTTCTATTCTGTTCCATTGATCTATATTTCTGTCTTTGTGCCAGTACCATACTGTCTTGATGACTGTGGCTTTGTAGTAGAGTCTGAAGTCAGGCAGGTTGATTCCTCCAGTTCCATTCTTCTTTCTCAAGATTACTTTGGCTATTCGAGGTTTTTTGTATTTCCATACAAATTGTGAAATTATTTGGTCTAGTTCTGTGAAAAATACCGTTGGTAGCTTGATAGGGATTGCATTGAATCTATAGATTGCTTTAGGTAGAATAGCCATTTTGACAATATTGATTCTTCCAATCCATGAACACGGTATGTTTCTCCATCTGTTTGTGTCCTCTTTGATTTCTTTCATCAGTGTTTTATAGTTTTCTATGTATAGGTCTTTTGTTTCTTTAGGTAGATATACTCCTAAGTATTTTATTCTTTTTGTTGCAATGGTGAATGGTATTGTTTCCTTAATTTCTCTTTCTGTTTTTTCATTGTTAGTATATAGGAATGCAAGGGATTTCTGTGTGTTAATTTTTATATCCTGCAACTTTACTATATTCGTTGATTAGCTCTAGTAATTTTCTGGTGGAGTCTTTAGGGTTTTCTATGTAGAGGATCATGTCATCTGCAAACAGCGAGAGTTTCACTTCTTCTTTTCCTATCTGGATTCTTTTTACTTCTTTTTCTGCTCTGATTGCTGTGGCCAAAACTTCCAACACTATGTTGAATAGTAGTGGTGAGAGTGGGCACCCTTGTCTTGTTCTGATTTCAGGGGAAATGCTTTCAATTTTTCACCATTGAGGGTGATGCCTGCTGTGGGTTTGTCATATATAGCTTTTTAAATATGTTGAGGTGATGTTCCTTCTTATTGCTGCTCTTTTGGAGAGTTTTAATCAATATGAGGTGTTGAATTTTGGTCAAAGGGCCTTTCCTTGCATCTATTGAATAATCTATGGTTTTTATCTTTCAATTTGTTAATGTGGGTGTATTTACAATTGATTGATTTGCGGATTTGAAAGAAATCCTTGCTTCCTGGATAAAGCCCACTTTGGGTCGTGGTGTAGTATTTTTTTAATAGTTGTTGGATCTGTTGCTGAATTTTGTTAAGGATTTTTGCATCTATGTTCATCAGTGATATTGGCCTGTAGTTTTCTTTTTTTGTGGCATCTTTGTCAGGTTTTGGAATTAGGGTGATGGTGGCCTCATAGAATGAGTTTGGAAGTTTACCTTCTTCTGCAATTTTCTGGAAGAGTTTGAGTAAGGTAGGTGTTAGCTCTTCTCTAAATTTTTGGTAGAATTCAGCTGTGAAGCCATCTGGTCCTGGGCTTTTGTTTGCTGGAAGATTTTTGATTACAGTTTCGATTTCCTTGTCTGTGATGGGTCTGTTAAGATCTTCTATTTCTTCCTGGTTCAGTTTTGGAAAGTTATACTTTTCTAAGAATTTGTCCATTTCATCCAAGTTGTCCATTTTAGTGGCATAGAGCTGCTGGTAGTAGTCTCTTATGATCCTTTGTATTTCAGTGTTGTCTGTTGTGATCTCTCCATTTTCATTTCTAATTTTGTTAATTTGGTTCTTCTCTCTTTGTTTCTTAATGAGTCTTGCTAATGATTTGTCAATTTTGTTTATTTTTTCAAAAAACCAACTTTTAACTTTGTTGATTTTTGCTAATGGGCTCTTAGTTTTCTAATTGCTTTTATTTTGCTTAATTTAAGATTTCCTTTCCTTCTGCTACCCTGGGTTCTTCATTTCTTTCCTTCTCTAATGCTTTAGAGGTGTAGAGTTTAGGTTATTATTGGCTTTTCTTTTCTGATGGTAAGCTGTAATGCTATGGAACCTTCCCCTTAGCAACTGCTTTTACAGTGTTTCCCATAGGTTTTGGGTTGTTGTGTTTTCATTTTCATTCATTTCTATACATATTTTGATTTCTTTTTTGATTTCTTCTATGATTTGTTGGTTATTCAGAAGTGTGTTATTTAGCCTCCATGTGTTTGAATTTTTAACAATTTTTTTTCCTGTAATTGAGATCTAATCTTACTGCACTGTGGTCAGAAAAGATGACTGGAATGATTTCAATTTTTTTGAATTTTCCAAGACCAGATTTATGGCCCAGGATGTGATCTATTCTGGAGAAGGTTCGTGTGCACTTGAGAAAAAGGTGAAATTGATTGTTTGGGGGGAAAAGTCTAATAGAATATCAATTAGGTCTAGCTGGTCCATTGTGTCATTTACAGTTTGTGTTTCCTTGTTAATTTTCCTGTTAGTTGATCTATCCATAGTTGTGAGTGGGGGTATTTAAAAAGTTCCCACTATATTGTGTTACTATTAATTTCCTCTTCATACTCGTTAGTGTTTTGCCGTACATATTGCGGTGGCTCCTATGTTGGGTGCATTTATATTTATAATTGTTATACCTTCTTCTTGGATTGATCCTTTGATCATTATGTAGTGTCCTTCTTTGTCTCTTTTCACAGCTTTTATTTGAAAGTCTATTTTATCTGATATGAGTATTGCGACTCCTGCTTTCTTTTGGTCTCCATTTGCATGAAATATTTTTTTCCAGCCCTTCACTTTTAGTCCGTATGTGTCTCTTGTTTTGAGGTGGGTCTCTTGTAGACAGCATATATGGGGGTCTTGTTTTTGTATCCATTCAGCCAATCTTTGTCTTTTGGTTGGGGCATTCAACCCATTTACATTTAAGGTAATTATTGATAGGTGTGGTCCCGTTGCCATTTACTTTGTTGTTTTGGGTTCACGTTTATACAACCTTTCTGCATTTCCTGTCTAGAGAATCCTTTAGCATTTGTTGAAGAGCTGGTTTGGTGGTGCTGAATTCTCTCAGCTTTTGCTTATCTGTAAAGCTTTTGAGTTCTCTTTCATATCTGAATGAGATCCTTGCTGGATACAGTAATCTAGGTTGTAGGTTATTCTCTTTCATTACTTTCAGGACGTCCTGCCATTCCCTTCTGGCCTGGAGGGTTTCTATTGATAGGTCAGCTGTTATCCTTATGGGAATCCCTTTGTGTGTTATTTGTTGTTTTCCCCTTGCTGCTTTTAATATTTGTTCTTTGTGTTTGATCTTTGTTAGTTTGATTAATATGTGTCTTGGGGTGTTTCGCCTTGGGTTTATCCTGTTTGGGACTCTCTGGGTTTCTTGGACTTGAGTGGCTATTTCCTTCCCCATTTTAGGGAAGTTTTCAGCTATTATCTCCTCGAGTATTTTCTCATGGCCTTTCTTTTTGTCTTCTTCTTCTGGGACTCCTATGATTCGAATGTTGGGGGTTTCACAGTGTCCCAGAGGTCCCTGAGGTTGTCCTCATTTCTTTTGATCCTTTTTCTTTTTTCCTCTCTGCTTCATTTATTTCCACCATTTTATCTTCTACCTCACTTATCCTATCTTCTGCCTCCGTTATTCTACTCTTGGTTCCCTCCAAAGTGTTTTTGATCTCATTCATTGCATTGTTCATTTTTAATTGACTCTTTTTTATTTCTTCTAGGTCTTTATTAAACAATTCTTGTATCTTTTCAATCTTTGTCTCCAGGCTATTTATCTGTAACTCCATTTTGTTTTCAAGATTTTGGATCATTTTTATTATCATTATTCTAAATTCTTTTTCAGGTAGATTCCCTATCTCCTCCTCTTTTGTTTGACTTGGTGGGCATTTTTCATGTTCCTTTACCTGTTGGGTATTTCTTTGCCTTTTCATCTTGTTTAGATTGCTGTGTCTGGAGTGGACTTTCTGTATTCTGGAGGTCTGTGGTTCCTTTTTATTGTGGAGGATTTACCCAGTGGGTGGGGTTAGACGATTGGCTTGTCAAGGTTTCCCGGTTAGGGAAGCTTGCGTCAGCGTACTGGTGCGTGGAACTTGATTTCTTCTTTTTGGAGAGCAATGGAGTGCCCAGTAATGAGTTTTGAGATGGGTCTATGTGTTAGGTGTCACCTTGGGCAGCCTGTATGTTGACATTCGGGGCTATGTTCCTGTGTTACTGGAGAATTTGCGTGGTATGTCTTGCTCTAAAACTTACTGGCTCTTGGGTGGTGGTTGCTTTCAGTGTAGGTATGGAGGCTTTTGGACGGTCACTTATTGCTTAAAGTTCCATGTAGTCAGGAGTTTTCTGGTGTTCTCAGGTTTTGGGCTTAAGTTTCCTGCCTCTGGATTTCAGTTTTATTCTTCCTGTAGTCTCAGGACTTCTCCAACTATACAGCCCTGATAAGAAAACTTCTAGGTTAATGGCAAAAAGATTCTCCCCTGTTAGGGACACCCAGAGAGGTTCACAGAGTTACATGAACAGGAGAAAAGGGAGGAGGGAGATAGAGATGAGCAGGAGGAGAAAAAAGGGGGACTCAAGAGGAGAGAGACAGATCTACGCAGCTGTCTGTTCCCAGAGTGTTCTCCGTATCTCAGACACCTACAAGGATTCACAGAATTGGATTGGGAAGAGAAGGGGAAAGGAGGAAATAGAGGTGTTCTGAGGTAGAAAACAGAGAGTCAAGATTGGGAGAGAATAATCTTCGGTTTAAAGATAGGGCTTCTCTCTTTTTTTTTTTTTGTAAGGTTATAGTGTAGTGAAAATGAAAATGAAGAGTAGTAGAGGAGTACTAGAGGACTTTAAAAGAAATAAGAGAAAAAGAAAAATAGAAAATAAAAGAGAAAACGGAAAGAAAAAAAAAGAAGAAAAAAGAAAAAAAAAGAAAATGAAAAAAAGAAAAAAAAAGAAAGAAAGAAAAAAAAAATTTTTTTTTCCCCCTAATTAAAAAAATCGTAAAAATCTATGAAAATGAAAGTTAAGGAGTAATGGGGGAGTAATAGGGAATTTTAAAGGAAAATAAAAGAGAAAAAATAAAAAAGAAAAAATATAAAAAGAAAAAAAAATTTTTTTTTTTCCCTTACTTAGAAAAAAAAAAAGTAAAAATATATCTAGGAGTTTCTCTGGAGCTGTTGCAGTCAGTGTGGGTTCGGCTCAGTTTCAGATAGCTCCTCGTTCCAGCTTACACTTCTCGATATCTACAGGGCCCTTCCGGTGAAGTCGGTGTTTTCTACAGGGATTTTAATCTGTTGCACCAGTCCCTTCTGAAGCGGTTCCCTTTGTTTATTTGGCTTCTGTTTGCCGGTCTCGTCAGAGCCTCATTTCCGCCCTGACACAGGCGGGTGGAGGTGGACTCTTATTCAGTTAGCTAGTTCCGTTGCGCTGCTGGGAGGGGCTGACGCTGCGGGGAGGGGCTGGCGCTGCGGGGCGGGGCTGACGCTGCGGGGAGGGGCTGACGCTGCGGGGAGGGGCTGGCCCTGCGGGGGCGGGCTGGCGCTGCCGGGAGGGGCCGACGCCGCTTTCTCCATCTGCGCTGCTCAGGCTCCCGGCTGTTCTATATGGAGCGCGCCCCGCGCTGCGCTAGGTTCCAGCCCTCGGGTGTTACACAAAAGCGCGGAAGGAAAAGCTGCGCCTGCTCTCTGTGCCTTCCCCTGTCAGAGCGGTCCAGGCAGCCAGGGGCTTGGTGGGCGCGCTATCCCCAGGTGTGGTGCACTCACTCCCTTCCGCGGACCCAGTCTCAGTTTCCGCTGGCGCCAGTCGGGTGCGCGCGCCTTCCGCCCTCTGCGTCCCCAGCCCCAGTCCCCGCCCGCGCCGGTTGGGTGCCTGCGCCCTGTGTCTCACCACGACCTTCCCCTCCCCCCTGCCTCCTGCCTCTGGCGGGGCTGGGCGGGTCCGCAGCCTGCGAGCTCTTCTCGGGACTTTCTCCGTCCCTTTGTTCTGCGAACGGCCGGCAGTGTGTTCCGGCAGGTTAATTTTCTCTCTCTCTTTTGGTCTCCCACAGTTCAAGTTGGCACCTCACAGAAGCTCCCTCCGATTGTCCTCAGGGCACTCAGGCCCGGACCCTAGCCCAAGCAAGGCCGCCTAAGACTCCCTTCCCGGGACGGGTCTCCGTCCTTAGCTCTTTTGTCTCACTTTTTATCTTTTATATTTTGTCCTACCTCCTTTCGAAGACAATGGTCTGCTTTTCTGGGCGCCTGATGACCTCAGCTAGCGATCAGAAGTTGTTTTGTGAGGTTGGCTCTGCATTCAGTTATTCTTTTGATGAATTTGTAGGAGAGAAAGTGGTCTCCCCGTCCTACTCCTCCGCCATCTTGGAACTGATCTAGACTATCCTTAAAACATGGTTATGAAGGTTTAGAATTTGCATGTGTAAAATAGTAACAACACCTGGCACAAAGTAACCACTCAATAAAGTGATTTTAAAAAAAAATTCTATTCTTTCAATAATTTTTGTCTTAGTTATGGAGTATGCCCCCTCAGTAAGCTGGACTTACAGAATAAACTTTCAGCCCATGTAGTCAGATCTCCTCATGTTACTTGTGAGAAAACTGAGGTCCAGAGTGACTCACTTGGGTGGTCCCAGATCATGAGAACATTTAGTGTCAGAACAGGGCCTGACTGAATGCAAATTCCATGCCCTTTTCTTAAACCTGCTCTATCTCAGACCAGTCATGCATGCAACTTTTCCCTTCTCAGTTATTTTATAAATTCTTAAAAATTGGAAACTATACCTTTTTCTTTTTGTCTTCCATCATCCTCTATATATTGAATTCTCTAGAGGTATTCACTGAATTTTGATAAATGACACTAAATATTGTCTAGATCACTCTACCAGTTTTATTTTCTGCCTTAATTTCTATATTTTTTATTTGATATCATTGTCCCCATTTATTCTCCTTCTTTTTATCTCTTTTTTTTTTGCCTTAACCCCCCATTCCCATTACTTTAAAAATTATAGTTATCTAATTCATGCTAACTTTATATTTTGTGCTCAGATGTTTTTCTTATATTTCTCATATCTTAACTAGATTTTAGTTAGAAGATAAAAGGTAGTTTATGGCTCCTTTTTTTTAAGCAGGTGGGCAGCAGAGGATCAAGTACTATGGAAATGTAGAAGTCCTTAAGCTTTATTTGTATCTGAATAAATTAAGCCTCTATGCCTAGCTGAAGTCTTTTGTCTAGTCGACAGTAGTTCCTTCATGAACTTTTGAAATTCTTGACATTTTTCACTGGGAAATCTATTTATTGGTTTGTAAGCCAGTTAACAACAATATGGTAATCTGCCTAATGGGAAATTTATTTATTGGTTTGTAAAATAGTTAAAATTAGGTAATTTCCCTAATGGTAAGAGTTGAACTAGATGCTTTTTTTCTGTGTTGATGTAATGGGAGCATCCAGACATTACTTTGTATTTTTAAACTTTTTTTGAACATTTTATTTTATATTGAAGTATATATACCAACTTAAGGACATGAGTCTGAGCAAACTCTGGGAAATAGTAAAGGACAGGGAACCCTGGCATGCTGCAGTCCATGGGGGTCACAAAGAGTCGAACATGACTTAGCCATTGAACAATAACAACAAATACCCAACTAACAATGTTGTGAGTTTCAGGTGGACATCAGGGCAATTCAGCCATTCATATACATTCATCCATTCTCCCCCAAACCCCTTCCCAGGCATTGCTTTTTATAAATGCGTAACATATAAAACTCAGATATAATTTGATTGTCTTGGAGTCCTACTCTTTTAAAACAATATTGAAAAAGAAAGGTTGAAAGTTTTGATGAGGAAGTGGGAAAGTCATTCCAAGAATGAGAAAGGGCAGAATTAACTGCTTAGAAGAGAAGGAGGGAGCAGGTTACTGTGTTTCCTGCCTTTAACAGACATGAGAGAGTGGGTTAAAGAGAAAATAGGGTCTACGAACAGAAAAGTTCTCAAATTCTTGATATCAGTGAACAAAAATCTCCTATTTGGTATCGAAAGGAAATAGAAGGTAAAATATGGCAGCTGTTGGGATGAAAACTCAGTTAAAGAAAAGTTTCTTTTCCTTTGCGGAACTAGAAAGGCTCTGACTTCCAAGTTAATTTCTTTGAAGTACCTTCTCTGGATGATCTTCTTCACACAGAAAGACTCTTCATAAACCCCTGCTTAATGTACCTACTCTGTGTTACACCTTACTTTGCATTTATCAGCTTATCAGTCATCACAGCTAATTCTGTGGGGTGTGTTATCAGTTCCATCTTGAGGACAAGGGAAAAGGATCACCAAGAGTCAAGCAACATGCCTGTAGTTAAGCAATGTACGTGGTAAAGCAAAGATACAAATTTGACATTTAGTCTGACTTTACAGCATTAATTTTTTTCTCCATATTTGTTACTTCTTGGTATTAAACATATCATATCAGTTCAGTTCAGTCACTCAGTAGTGTCCGATTCTTTGTGACCCCATGAACTGCAGCATGGCAGGCCTCCCTGTCTATCACCAACTCCTGGAGTCCACCCAAACCCATGTCCATTGAGTCAGTGATGCCATCCAACCATCTCATCCTCTGTCCTCCCCTTCTCCTCCTGCTCTCAATCTTTCCCAGCATCAGGGTCTTTTCAAATGAGTCAGCTCTTTGCATCAGGTGGCCAAAGTATTGGAGTTTCAGCTTCAGCATCAGTCCTTCCAATGAACACCCAGGACTGATCTCCTTTAGGATGGACTGGTTGGATCTCCTTGCAGTCCAAGGGACTCTCAAGAGTCTTCTCCAACACCACAGTTAAAAAGCATCAATTCTTCGGCGCTCATAGGTTGTGTAAATTTTAGTCACAAAACACTACCTGGTCTGTTCTTTTCCTCTGATGCCAAAAAACAATACCCTTTCCCTCCCCCACCCTTACCACTGACTCCTGAATGTAGTTGTGCAATCAGATGCAGTTATAACTCTGCCTTCGTGTCTCAATTGTGAAAAGACGGAAAGTCTCTGGAAAGTCAACATTAATTGATAATTACAGAGGGAATTATTTTTCATCAGTCAAAAGAAAACATGCCATTGCATTGAGGGTTCAAAGATGCCTTTGTGTAAAATTAGAAGTATGCACACTTACACGTTCATAGATAAGGTTGCTGACCTTTATCCTTCTTTCCCTGATTGAGTATACGCATGCATGCGCACACATGTGCACACACACACTGTCACTCACACATACTCATACTCATCATTCCAGAAGAATCACTCACTGTAAGGTCATGTGGCTATACCTCTTTGTTCTATGAATCACATTTTTTGTTCTTAAGGGGACAATTATTTATTTATTGGTTAGTAGAGGTTACTAAAGTATTTCAAAATACTACCTAAGATGGATTTTTAAAAAGCTACTGAAATACAAAGGAATAGGCTTTCCCCATAAAGGAGAAAACAGCATAATCTGACTCAGATATAGTTGTCTTTCTGCAAAATTATGATTCTGTACCAAACTATGAAAAAATCCCAATGTCAGTCTTCTTTTGGATAAATATTGTGATGATATTGATAGCATTTTAAATTCTGTTCAAAATAATTAGTCAGCCACATGGACACTTCATTGAACCCAACAATTAGAGAAAAAATTTCAATTTTCTTATGAATACTTACTTTCAAGACTATACAGTCTTCATTTGTTAGGTTTTTATAATGATTTGAAATATATTCATGAATTCACTAAACTTTTATTGTAAAATGTATTCCAGCTTCCTTAGATCATATTTAAATCATTATATTGTTCTTTTTTTGAAGTTGAATATTATGTAAAAGTACTATTTACTCATTCATGAAGTCATTTTATGACTTTTTTTGTAAAATATTTTTATAAGCGAAGCATAGTCTTATTAAACAAATATACATCACTGCTCAGAAAATCCTATGGAATATGTATATTACATACCAGAGGACACTCTTGTGCCAATCCTTTAAAGCACTATTTGGTACAAACCAGGAGAACTGGAAGGTTTTCAGAATTTTTAAATGAAAATATGGTTTTAGTACTCGGCCAACTTATTTTAACAATTGTTTTCCTCCTGAGCCAACAAATGTTTATGAAGAATTCAGCTGATGGAGTTGAAAGATTCTAAAGCCTGCCAAAGCATGTTGGTTGTTTTATGTTTGAATTCCCCAAGGACAAAGAAAGTAGGGTATGAAGCAGAAAATGTGTGTATTATTTGCTCAGTCGTGTCCAACTCTTGGCAACCCCATGGGAAGCAGAAAATATCATCTGCTATCCTGTATCCCCAGGGCATTAGCTCTGGTTGGCCATCAGTGAAACTGCCCATCCCTTAAGATGGTGTGGTCTCCTTGTGACCTTTAACATTAGTTGAACTGTGAGCTGTTAGAATTCTTGGAGACCAGGCTGCATGTGTTGGCATGATTGTAGGGAGAAATTGAGATATACGAGCAGAAGTGATTGTATACCGGTATTGTTGGCTTCTCTGTGCTCTAGTGACTTCTGCAGTTGCCAAGTTACATGAATTTCAAGTTAGCCAATTAATATGGTTTCTGGTATAGAAAAAAATGAACCTGCAATCAAGGCTTCTCATTATACACAGAAGAGGGACAAAAAGCTTATTTTTCTAGATTCTTTTGTATATAGCTCAAATAGCACAGTTGTTTTATGTTGTTAGCTGAAGTTTCACCTTCAAAAGAATTTCTTTTTGTCTCTGCCTGAAAATTAAACTAAATCAAATGAAGTATTGGTTACATAGTTTTATGTGTTACCGGAGTGAAGAGAGAACTCATTTGAGATTGTGTATGTGTGTGAGTGTGTGTATACACATTTATAATAAATCATAGACTTTACATCTTTTTCAAATTGTTAAGAAAGATCTGAGCTAATAACAACATTGAATATAATAGAAAACCATTTTCACACCTCTAAATACAAAGGCAGTGAGAACTGTCTCAAAAAAAAAATGTGCCATCTGAGCTGTTTTAAGGAATAAATCTGGGTTGTTTGTATGAAGCATGTGCATTTGATTGTGACATGGACTGGAATTTGTCTAATAAAAGTTAAAGGATGCCTCTTGTCATTTTCATCCTACTGGCTTGACAAGTCTGTGTTGTACTTCTAATCCATCCTCTACCACTAATGCTGAAAGAGAAGATGTAACCAGCTCTCTTAACATCAGCAGGGCATAACTAAGTAATTAAATATTTATCTCAAGTTAGGTTAACCCTGTAACTAATAAGAATTAATTAAATGTGACATATTTCATATTTATTGGCCATTTTACATTTTTAAAATTCTGGGTCATTTAGTTTTCAGTGTTCTCTATAGCTCTATAGTTCAAATATTTCTCAACATCAGTTCAGTTCAGTTCAGTTGCTCAGTTGTGTCTGACTTTTTGCAACCCCACGGACTGCAGCATGCCAGGCTTTCCTATCTATCACCAACTCCCAGAGCTTGCTCAAACTCCTATCCATTGAGTCGGTGATGCCATCTAACCATCTCATCCTCTGTTGTCCCCTTCTCCTCTTGCCTTCAGCCTTTCCCAGTATCAGGGCCTTTTCTAATGAGAAATCTTCTCATCAGAGATTGGAATACATTTGAAACTATATTCAAGGCCTCTAAGAATCTGTGATGTCAAAGGCTAGAAT
This sequence comes from Cervus canadensis, assembly GCF_019320065.1. Lineage (NCBI taxonomy): Eukaryota > Metazoa > Chordata > Mammalia > Artiodactyla > Cervidae > Cervus > Cervus canadensis. The sequence goes on from NC_057400.1 coordinate 17,716,239, forward strand.
ATAAATAATTTAAATGAAAGTTTTCCATGATAAAAATGTAAATTTTACTCAAATCCATGTTGTGTACAACATTTTCTTCCTAACTGTGTAGATGATGGGCAAATTAATCTTAGCATCCTCTTAGTTTTGAAGACATTACATTTAAATCCATTAGGGTAACTTAAAAATATTTTCTATGTTACATCATTGCCTGTGACTAATAGTAAAAATTTGCATGCAGACAGATATTCCTGGGTGTGAATGTGTAGGCTGTCTCAGTCTAAGATGGTAAATATTCATTTTATAAAAAGGGGCAGTAGTGAATGAAACTGGAGTTAAGTCAAACATTTGTCACTTTAAGGGAAAGTCACTTTGTGGGAAGCTTAAATTAGGTTTGAGAAAACTTTAATGACTAAAATGTATACTAATTGTCACAGGAATGTTTAAATTACACTGTGAAGCATTTTAACAATTAAAAGTTTCCTGTGGATTTGAATCACATTAACATCCAGTAAAGACAGATAACTGCCAAATGGAGGAATGAAGGCAGGGACTCTGTGGAAAAAGATTAGAAGTGCCTAATTTAATATGCTTCCATATCATAGCATAAGCAACTCACAAAAAAGTACAGGCTGATAGAAGATCACTTGTAAAGTTTGCGTCAATGAGAGAAAAATGAAGTCTGTAGCTTAGTCAGATCTTGAATTCTATACTCAGACCATTAATTGTTGCAAAGGTACACCATAAGGAGATAAGAATTACAAAAAGAAATTCTTGTGCCATTTTTGTGGTGACATAAAAAAACAGAAATTAAGGCAAACACTACAGTAATATTTCTATACATATTATATTGCCAGTGAAAAAGTTGAACAAAGAACTCTATGTGGTGAATTCATGAGATTAGAAGTCTTTTGAGTTAACTATGAATCATATAAATATCACTTTAATTCCAGATTAATTGATAGTATCACTAGTTCTTTATCTACGAAACAAATATCCATCATAATATATGGAGTGATGTGTGGACTACTTTTCTGAGCATAATTGATGTCAGTTGGCTTGGTTTCAGCAGTAATTACTTGAAGGATTCTGCTATCCAGATAAATTTTATATGATGTCAAGGCTATGAGCCTTAATGGTTTCCTATCTAATCCATTCCATTAGCAAAGGCATGAATAAGTATTATATTATTGGAAGAAGAGTATATCCTAGATTGGAGTGGATCAGGAAAATATCCTGTGGCCAAAATCTCTATTTGCAACTCAGAGTGGAAAATCCTTTCCAGATCCTCTATCTTTTGAGGGCATTTGTTAAATCATGTCATGATAAAGGAGTGGCTAGAATAACTTCTTAATGAGAATGTTCTTTCAACAATGAGTTGAGCATATAGAAACAAATGATTTTAAGAATTCCCATTTTGTACAAAAAGATTTAAATAAAATATAAGATGGAAATCAACTTTAAAGGGAAACTATGAAACAGATTATTAAATCTTTTGGGTACCCTGCATCTTCAAATGTCTGTCTCTGTTAGCTGTTAATAAAACTGAATTTATAACCTATAGGAGAAACCAAAGTACTTGGTTTATGTCTTTAGTTCTCCACATGAAGTAGGGTCTCTCAGCATAAGATTAAATTTGACTGCTCTTTTATTGATGTGGTTGATCTCTCTCTGTGTGTGCGTTCAAAGTAAAAAGATAGAACTCAACTTTTCTTATCTTATAGTAAGATTTCTATTTACATAGACATCACAATTTACAGAGCACTTTGTCTGAATAGGGCTTCTCTGGTGGCTCAGATGGAAAAGCATTTGCCTGCAATGCTGGAGACCTGGGTTCGATCCCTGGGTCAGGAAGATCCCCTGGAGAAGGAAATGGCAACCCACTACAGTACTCTTTTGCCTGGGAAATCCCACGGATGGAGGATCCTAGCAGGCTACAGTCCATGGGGTCGCAAAGAGTTGGATACGACTGAGCGACTTCAGTTTAACTTTGTCTAAATAAATGAGTTGAGTCATATTAAAGTGATCATGGCTTATGAAGGAGATCAGTTCAGTTCAGTCGCTCAGTCATGTCTGACTCTTTGCAATCCCATGAACCGCAGCATGCCAGGCCTTCCTGTGCATCACCAGCTCCCAGAGTTTACCCAAACCTATGTCCATTGAGTCTTTGATGCCATCCAACCATCTCATCCTCTGTCATCCCCTTCTCCTCCTGCCCACAATCCCTCCCAGCATCAGGGTCTTTTCCAATGAGTCAACTCTTCACATCAGGTGGCCAAAGTATTGGAGTTTCAGCTTTAACTTCAGTCCTTCCAATGAACACCCAGGACTGATCTCCTTTAGGATGGACTGGTTGGATCTCCTTGCAGTCCAGGACACTCTCAAGAGCCTTCTTCAACACCACAGTTCAAAAGCATCAATTCTTTGGCACTCAGCTTTCTTTATAGTTCAACTATCACATCCATACATGACTACTGGGAAAACCATAGTTTTGACTAGATAGACCTTTGTTGGCAATATAATGTCTCTGCTTTTTAATATGCTGTCTAGGTTGGTCATAACTTTCCTTCCAAGGAGTAAGCGTCTTTTAATTTCATGGCTGTACTCACCATCTGCAGTGATTTTGGAGCCCCCCAAAATAAAGTCAGCCACTGTTTCCACTGTTTCCCCATCTCTTTGCCATGAAGTGATGGGACTGGATGCCATGATCTTTGTTTTCTGAATGTTGGGTTTTAAGCCAACTTTTTTACTCTCTTCTTTCACTTTCATCAAGAGGCTCTTTAGTTCTTCACTTTCTGCCATAAGGGTGGTGTCATCTGCGTATCTGAGGTTATTGATGTTTCTCCTGGCAGTCTTGAGTCCAGCTTATGCTTCCTCCAGCCCAGCGTTTCTCATGATGTACTCTGCATATAAGTTAAATAAGCAGGGTGACAATATACAGCCTTGACGTACTCCTTTTCCTATTTTGAACCAGTCTGTTGTTCCATGTCCAGTTCTAACTGCTGCTTCCTGACCTGCATACAGGTTTCTCAAGAGGCAGGTCAGGTTGTCTGGTATTCCCATCTCTTTCAGAATTTTCCACAGTTTATTGTGATCCACACTGTCAAAGGCTTTGGCATAGTCAATAGAGCAGAAATAGATGTTTTCTGAACTCTCTTGCTTTTTCAATGATCAAGCAGATGTTGGCAATTTGATCTCTGGTTCCTCTACCTTTTCTAAAACCAGCTCGAACATCTGGAAGTTCACAGTTCATGTATTGCTGAAGCCTGACTTGGAGAATTTTGAGCCTTACTTTACTAGCATGTGAGATGAGTGCAACTGTGCGGTAGTTTGAGCATTCTTTGGCATTGCCTTTCTTTGGGAATGAAGGAGATAGTAATAACTAATATATTGCACCTCTTTTTAACCACTGGAGATGTTAGTGGCCTTAAGTGGTCTCCTTTCACTCTTTCCTTTTTGAACTAAATCATTTGTTCTACCTTCATGTACAAATTACTGTGTAATTTCTGTTATTTGAAACATCAGCATGGGAAGTTAAGAAACCATTAAGAAGATGGTTGACATAAAAATGCTTCTGACAGTCTCTAAACCTAAAATGCCACATGGGGTTTTTTTGTCCTGCAGATAGTAAAGAACCAGAATGAGTTAAAAATCACTGGGAGTAAGTTCTATAAGTCTCTGATGTAATGTCTGGCACTAGAATTTAAGACCCAGATACATTATAGCATAGGAATCATTTTGACTGAGAGCTAAGGTAGAGAACCACAATTTCCTCTTGTGACTTTCTCAGGAGTCTGGATAGAGGTGCTGCTTTCCTAGTGCTTCTAAAGCATCTTAGTATTGTCTATTATGGGGCTTAGCATGTTGAATTGTCATTCTTTGTGTGCCTAGAGTCTTTGAGGGCAGAATTTCTTTCTTTTGAACTTTATGATCTACACAAAGGTTTCTCAAGCTTGGTAGTGTTGATGCTTTTATCCAGATAATTCTTTGTTGTGGGCCTGTTTCATACATTGTAGATTCTTTAGGACCATATCTGACCTCTATTGATTAGATCCTGCAGTGCCTCACCCACGAGTCATGACAAGCAGGAATGTCTCCAGATGAAGAAGTTTGATATGTGGCACATAGTTTACATTAAGTGAGTATTTTCTGGCAGTTATTGATGCTTCATAAAATAATACGAGTGAACCCAGTAGTCTATTCTGGGCTTAAATGGCTCTGAAAGCATCATTTGGTCACATCTGAGGGCTTCCCTGGTAGCTCAGCTGATAAAAAAAAGTCTGCCTGCAATGCAGGAGACCCCAGTTTGATTCCTGGGTTGGGAAGATCCCCTGGAGAAGGGATAGACTACCCACTCTGGTATTTGTGGGCTTCCTGGTAGCTCAGACAGTAAAGAATCTGCCTGCAATGTGGGAGACCTGGGTTGGGAAGATCCCCTGGAGGAGTACATGGCAACCCACGCCAGTGTTCTTGCCTGGAGAATCCCATGGACAGAGGACCCTGACGGGCTATAGTCCATGGGGTTGCAAAGAGTCGGACATGATTGAGTGACTAAGCACAGTCATGTCAGAATGGAAAGGAAGACTGATTTCCAAATGCCAATTCTGTTATTAAAATCTGAATGAATGTGGATGACTTTCCCTGTTGCCCTTTCCATTCCCCCCATGTTCCTGCTTTGGGACTTGTGGCTTTGCAATGCTGGGAAACTGCTGACGGTGGGTCATCCCACGGTGTGGACAACTCCAGCTCATTTTGAGATGAGAAGTGGCAGAATACATTACAGTCAGATACAGAGCCATGCATAGGCACCCTCACAGCCAGCACAGGTGGAAGAAACTAGATATTGACAGAGTGAAGATATAGCTCCATCTTTAGTTATGTGTGTACTTCCAAATAATAACACGGTACAAATCTTAATATCTAAGGTGTGCATATGTAGTTATAAGAATCTTGTCTTCACCTTTAAACTGTGTGACTTGGGATGATTCTACTCAGCTCTCTGACCTACTGTTTTCTCACTGATAAAATTAAAAGAATACTAATATCTTCCTCCCTTGACCCTGTTATGGATCCCTATGATTCCCTCTTACTCTCAATATTCTGTATTGGAATACATATCAGCTGGTCATATTTTTTCCATTGATTGCACTCTTACTGGCCTATAAGGTATATAAAGGGGCAGGCTTAGATCTCTCTTACTCATCAGAGTTAGGGTCACAATGCCAGTGCATGTTATTCTTGGAGTCAAGACATGAAAGATGAAGTGAAAGTGGAAGTGTTAGTCACTCAGTCATGTCCGACTCTTTGTGACCCTATGGACAGTAGCCTTGCCAGGCTCTTCTGTCCATGGGATTCTCCAGGCAAGAATACTGGAGTGGGTTCCCATTCCCTTCTCCAGGGGATTTTTCCCAACCCAGGGATCAAACCCAGGTCTCCCGCATTGCAGGCAGATTCTTTATCATTTTAGCCACCAGGGAAAGTGCTCCGTAATGGCAGAGGCTATATAAATGTTAGTGTGCATGCTCAGTTCCTCAATTATGTCTGACTCTTTGCGACCCCATGGACTGTAGCCTTCCAGGTTCCTCTTTCAGTGGAATTTTCCAGGCAAGAATACTGGAGTAGATTGCCACTTCCTACTCTAGGGGATCTTCCTGACCCTGGGATCAAACCTGCTTCTTTTGCATCTGCTGGCATTGGCAGGTGGATTCTTTACCACTAGTGCCCCCTGAGAAGCTCCATAAATGTTATTAATCATCATTTATTCATTGAATAAATGTTTAATGAGCACCTTTTCAAAGCCAAGTTGGGAGACTTGCTAGATCCAGAAATACCTATAGCAGGGAATAGGTGAAAGTGCCTTCCTTCATGAAGCTTGCATTCTAGTGGGTCAGGCAGTCAATAAGAACATAAACCTCTATTCATTCTCTCTCTACTTGCCTACCTATGACTTACCTATCTACCTGTTAATAATTTCTGATAGCTGTAAAATGGATAAGTGCTATGAAAAAAAAATATACCAAGATGAGATGAGCATGATGCAGGGACCTATTTTATAGAGAGTGGCAAGGGAAGGTTTCTCAGGAAGTAATTAACATCATAATTTTTTATCATTAGCATAATTAATATTACCATCAAGGTGATGCTATTAGTCTTTAATTAGGAGAACTTGTGCTTTGACTTATCTTCCTAATAGAGATGCTGAACTATTCACATTCTCTGACCGGCTTCCCCTTGAGACCATCAACAAGAAATGAGGTTAGGGATAGATCTTATTGCTTTCATAAGACATATTCACAGAGTGAGTCATACTTATGGCCAGTAAGTTTTACTGGCCTTAATCGGCCAGCGTGCATAGGAAGCTCTCTATAAGGAAGCTTTATTTCTAAACTTAGAGATAAATTTATATCCTGTTTGTTTTCTAAACAGCCCCCTTTCTCCATTGTTTTTCTCTCTGTTGGTATAAAGATGGCAGCTTCAAAGGTAGCATGGCTGAACAGTCTAAGAAGACAATTTCAGTGAGCCATTTCAAATCCTTTTGAATCTCTTCTTCAAGCAAGGTTTCTCAACCTTGGCACCCCTGACGTTATGGAACAGGTGATTCTTTGTTTTGAGGGCTGTTGTGTACATTCTAAGATATTCAGCAGTATCTCTGACCTGTACCCACTAGTTGCCATCTCTCTAGTTGTAAGAATTGAAAATGTCTGTGGACATTGTCACATTACCCTTGAGGGCCAAAGTCAGCCTCAGCTGAAAACTGCTGTGCTATATGAATCTTCTCAGTCTTTTCAACTGTCCTAAGTAGTGTGTCCTGCAAAGGCTGTTGCTTCCCCACTCATGTTTACTAGTGCAGCATCACAGGTCCCTTTATCTTCTTCCATTCTATGAATCCTCCCCTTTCTTTAAGACTCAGCGAGAGCTTTCCCTACTGTCTAAAGCCTCCTCGATGCACTCTAGCCTGTTTCATCTCTTCTACTTCCGAATTCCTATTTTGAGTCTTTCTCATTTGATCATTCTCCATCTTCATCCATTAGCCAAGCCTACTGTTGTTTATTGAAAGGTTTACATCTTTTTATCTAAACTAGGTTATAAATTCTTGGAGAGACCATGCCTTAGTCCCCTGTGCATGAGCATCTAGAAAAGTCTTCCACCAGCAGTTCCATCCTTAACCAGGAGAGGTGACAGATAACATATGGTATTGTCTTCATAACTATCAGCCATTTGGGGAAATTGTTTTTATAAATCCAACATCTGATTCCAGTGTAGCAAATACCATGGAGGCTTAGTAACTGATACCAGAGGAATTGAATTTAGAGACCTACATGTTCTGAAGGAAGATAATAACTAGGGTGATTCAGAGTCAGACACTCTAAGTAGTGGTCTTTTACATCAGTAGCAAGGCTCCACCTAATTTAGCTCTTTATGCAAAAGGTGGTCACATAACCATTTAGGACCCTGAGGTTGATCATTACTGATAACAAAGTAATGAGGTCTTTTGAGGAGAATATTTGGAAAGGGACATCCATTCAGGTAAATTGTACATGTGTCTTTCTAGAGGTTGATGTGCATGCTAAGTCACTTCAGTCTTGTCTGACTCTTTGCAACCCTATGGACAGTAGCCTGCCAGGCTCTTCTGTCCATGGGATTCTCCAGGCAAGAATACTTGAATGGGTTGCCATGCCCTCCTCCCGGGGATCTTCTCAACAGAGGGATCGAACCTGAGACCTTTACATCTCCTGCATTGGCAGTGGGTTCTTTTCCACTAGAACCACCTGGGAAACACCTAGAAGTTGATGGTTTGGCTTAACTCTTGGAGGGAAGGCATATAGGTGTCACTGGAAGAAAATCCTGCATATTCAATTCTTTATCTGTCTGAAAACAACTTTTAAACAAATTTTTATTTATTTGGCTACATTGGGTCTTAGTTGCGGCAGGCAGCATCTTCATTGTGTCATGCAGGATCTTTTATTGCAGTGTAGGAATTCTCTAGTTGTTGCAGTGCACAGATTCTCTAGTTGAGACACACAGGCTCAGTAGTTGCAACACAGGGGCTCAATTGCACCTCAGCAGTTGGTATCTTAGTTCCCCAACCAGGGATCAAACCTGCATTTCCTGCATTGCAGGGCAGATTCTGAACCACTGGACCACCAGGGAAATCCCTGAACACAGCTTGTTATTCAGAGTGTATCGATTTGTTCAGTAAATTCAGTACTCGTGTGGCATTCAGGTAATTATTAAAGGTTGGTGAACCCAATTCAAGTTCTTTGTAATGACATTTGAGAAGCGGAGGGCAACCAAAGCTTTCTGACATCACCTTCAGGTCTCCTGGTGGTTTTCTTCCACTTAATGTCATGATTGATAGCTATTCCTCTGCTTTCAGATGCACATTTCACAGACTGTGTAGGGATGTCTGAAGCACAGTCCTGTCTCTTACTGCTCATAAATAAATTCGTTTAAATTGTCAAGTAAATTGTTTTATTTCCAAATGTAACAACTGGATATAAACTGCCTGCAGTCTGCTGCTGCTGCTGCATCGCTTCAGTCGTGTCCGACTCTGTGTGACCCCATAGACGGCAGCCCACCAGGCTTCCCCGTCCCTGGGATTCTCCAGGCAAGAACACTGGAGTGGGTTGCCACTTCCTTCTCCAGTGCAGGAAAGTGAAAAGTGAAAGTGAAGTCGCTCAGTCATGTCCGACTCTTCGCGACCCCATGGACTGTAGCCTACCGGGCTCCTCCGTCCATGGGATTGTCCAGGCAAGAGTACTGGAGTGGGGTGCCATTGCCTTCTCCAGCCTGTGGTCTAGACTTAACTAAGAATTCCCAATGTGGTGACAAAGGCCATACCTACCGAGACAGATTCATTTTAGCCGTCAGGATCCTTCTGCATGAAATTAAGTATTTACTAAAATCATTGTGAGGGTACAGTAAAGGTCTAGGTTATAATATCTGGATTATTTTATGTGTTAGGTGATTCACAAGTAACCATGAAATAAATCCTAAACAAAATCTTTCATGAGGTTTCCCTGTAGAGAACCCCCTTTTGGGGGTTGCTTGTCATTTTATAGAACCTTCTTTAATGTCCTTCCTCTGCCTCATTCCCCATCTCCCTCCAAGAGAGCTCTGGGGCCAGGCAGCTGTGTGTGATCTGCCCCTAGGACAGAGGTGGGCACTTGGGTTCTCTCCTGGGAATTAGGAAGTATGGTTTGTAGAAACTAGTCAGTCTCTTTTAATAACTAAATGTTAACCCAGGGGTTATGGAGAGTCACAGTTCATCAGGTTCAACTTGGAGGAATAGAAGATGTGGAGGAGAAGGCAAAGCAGGGGTGGGGAATCAGAGCCTTTGAGAGAGTAATTATTTTTTACCAGCTTTCTTGTTTCTGCTTCCATTCCCCTGGGATACCTGACTGCATGTCCTGCCAGCGGGTTCCATGTCATCATCCTCATTCTGAAAAAAAGGCATCTTCTTCTGCTTGTGTTGGTTGACTGGGTTTCTGCCAGCCATAGAGCCTTGAAAGACCATTATTTTCTCTGTTTTCCTAACAAGAAAATTGAAGTTCAAAGAACCTAGTAAGTCACCCAGAGCCCTGCAGCTGGAACATGGCTGAGTCAGGATTCAAGCCCCATGCACAATGTTCAGATATTGCTGCAACTACTCACATAGTTGTGGTTTCCCTAAGTGAAGATTAATGTGGCTGCAAACAATTTTAAAGAATAGATACATTGTGAGTGGTCTTGGGATGGAGCACTCATGTGACTGGTGCTCCTTACTTTGGTGCTACAATGCCTGTGTCCATTGGGCTTGTTGCTTAGGGTGTATCTCCTCCCCTGCAGGCCAGGATTGCTAGTTCTCTTTTCTGTTTTTCCAAATTAGAGCCATGCCTTATCACTCAGAGTCAGTCATTCTCTCAGTTTAAAGTTTTCAAGGGTTGTCAGTCCTAGAGTACTCTTATTTGGTCCATTAAAAATGCAAATGCCTGTTTTAGCTCAGGCTACTTTAATAAAATGCACATAGTCTGGGTGGCTTACACAAAACAGGTATTCATTTCTCACAGTTCTGGAGGCTGGAAAGTCTGAAATCATCAAGCCAGTGTATTGGAGTTCTGGTAAGGGCATACTTCCTGGTTGGTGAATGGCTATCATCTGGCCCTGTCCTCACATGGCAGGGGGGATGGGAGGTGGGGAGAAGGAGAGGGAGCTCACTGGTCTCTTTTTTTAAGGGCTCTAATTCCATCATGAAGTCCCCACACTTGTGACTTCAGTTCAGTTCAGTTCAGTCACTCAGTCATGTCTGACTCTTTACAATCCCATGGACTTCAGCATGCCAGGCCTCCCTGTCCATCACCAGCTCCCAGAGCTTACTCAGACTCATGTCCATCAACTCAGTGATGCCATCCAACCATCTCGTCCTCTGTCATCCCCTTCTCCTCATGCCTTCGGTCTTTTCCAGCATCAGGGTCTTTACCAACGAGTCAGTTCTTCACGTCAGGTGGCCAAATTATTGGAGTTTCAGCTTCAACATCAGTCCTTCCAGTGAATATTCAGGACTGATTTTCTTTAGGATGGACTTGTTGGATCCCCTTGCAGTTCAAGGGACTCTCAAGAGTCTTCTCCAACGCCACAGTTCAAAAGCATCAATTCTTTGGTACTCAGCTTTCTTTATAGTTCAACTATCACATCCATACATGACTACTGGGAAAACCATAGTTTTGACTAGATGGACCTTTGTTGGCAAAATAATGTCTCTGCTTTTTAATATGCTGTCTAGGTTGGTCATAACTTTTCTTCCAAGAAACAAGTGTCTTTTAATTTCATGGCTGCACTCACCATCTGCAGTGATTTTGGAGCCCCCCAAAATAAAATCTGTCACTGTTTCCACTGTTTCCCCATCTCTTTGCCATGAAGTGATGGGACCAGATGCCATGATCTTAGTTTTCCAAATGTTAAGCTTTAAGCCAACTTTTTCACTCTCCTCTTTCACTTTTATCAAGAGGCTCTTTAGTTCTTGTTTGCTTTCTGCCATAAGGGTGGTGTCATTTGCATATCTGAGGTTATTGATATTTCTCCTGGCAATCTTGATTCCAGCTCATGCTTCATCCAGCCCAGAGTTTCTCATGATGTACATATGACATCATCCAATCCTAATTCCCACCCCAAATCTGTCTCCCTAATATTATCACAATGATTATTAGGGTTTCATCATATGAATTTTAGGGGGACATGAGCATTCAGTCCATAACAGTACCCTGGACTGGAAATATTTTGTATCCAGTAGGGGAGAGATCTATTCCCTAAATTAATTTCCATTTAATGTCCTCATTAATTTACAGGAGCACATACCACACAAGGGCTTATACATTGCCACCACATCTAGCACTTTCAAGCTTTGCCCAGGATTCTCTGGCCCCCTTTGTGGTCCCCCCCAAGCTGCTCAGCATCTGCCTCTCCCTCATCTGCTCTCTGACAGCTTTACCTGATTGTCATGGTAATGGCAACTAGGGCTGCCCTGACCTAACCATGAACTTCCCTGGTCAATTCACGGGAATCATTCAGAAAAATTTGTCCTCCGCAATCAGCCCTCAGCCTCCCACAGACCTCACCTAAGTACATTTCCTTCTTGCTGTCTGTGCTGTAGTCTAACTAGACATCATCTGTTTCCTTAACTACATCACACTCGCTCTTCTTACCTCTGGAGCTTTGACCATGCTGTTCTCCCAACCTGGCACGCTTCACCTGCCTAACTCCTCCTCACATTTCCAGGCTCAGTTTTACGTGTATTACCTCAGAGAGGTCTTTTCTAACTCCTAGGCTTGTTTCTGTGCTCTTGAATCCACTTTGATCTCTGATTTCCTGTATCATATCACCACTGCTTATTAAAATTACTGTTAAAGTGTCTATCTCCCTTATTAAACGGTAAACTCCCAGGAGCCAAATGACCCTATCTTTTGCTCACTCATGTATGCCAAGCATTTATCACAAATAGGAGTACAGTATCATAATGATGCTAACTGAAGCAGAGGTTTTCAGTCTTATCCAAAGAAACAGGCATCCAAGAAATGTGGCCTTTATTTATTGCTGTGAGTCGACATTTTTTGATTCTGAGTTACTCTGATAGACTGTTAGGAAATTCAACTTGGTTAGACTTGATTGTGTCATAACATTGGAGGTTTTCTACTTATTACTTATATCCCATGTGTTCACAGAGATTAGATCCATTGTTTCTATAGCTTTCTGGTGGTTTGGTATCATGAGTGGGACTGGAAATCATTGGTGAAGATGGATACCTCAAGGCCTTCAGAACTCACCTCCCTTGACATACCATATTTCACAAGAAATTCTGTATGAATTTCATTCTCCTTTGTCATACCACATTTCATTCTTACCTTGAAAGTAATTTCTGCCTCTGTGGGTGCAGTCAATGTCATAAGAACTGAACACTTACTATTCTAGAACCCAAGACTTCTGTTGTTACTCTTTCTTTAGAGTTTCTTTCTAATTTCAGGAGACCTCTCTTTGCCTCTACTTCTCTGACTTTACCTCTTACTTAAACACCAGCCACTCTCTTTTCTTTCCAAAGTAGAGTTTGGTGTCCTATAAATTTCAGCATCTGAACTAGTAGCACAGAAATCAGTTCCCCTTTCCTTGAGGTCATGGAGGGCTTAATCATCAAAACTTTCTGAGAAATGAAGAGAAATGGAAATATTTGTGTTCGTTTCTTCTAGTGCAGTTGTGAATGGTAAAACAAAATAATTGAATTTGCATAATATAAGAGCCTGAGTATTCAGGTTCTGCTACACTAACATTTGTTGAATGCTTACCCACATGTTAGGCACTCTGTTAAATACTTTACATAGAAAATCAAATGTAATTGTCACAAGAACACTTTGAGGTAGGTAATAATCTCATATGTGAGGAAACAGAAGCTCAGAGAGGTTGTCATGTCCTGAAGTCACTGAGAGGATTCCTGCTCAGTGAGACTCACCTCAGAGCTTGCAGTCTTACCCCTGCTGCTGTTTCCTTTGCAAAGACTGATAAGGGTTTGTCAAATGAATAATTAGATAAAGGAGACCCTTGAGAGCTTCCCTAACCAACTAATACCAAAATGAATTTATACCAGCAGCTTTTTGGAAACAGGTAGCCTATTTTATTTTCTAAAATAGAAGAATAACAACAAGCATGAGAGTTTCAGGCTATAAAGAATATTGTATCCAGTAGACTTTTGGAGACATTTTTGACAAATATCACCTGTCACCATCTCTCTCAAAGTATGTCTTCTAGAGAGCTTCAATTTTGACCTCAGTTTGAAATAATGGTGCCTATCTGTTACTCACCTCCGTGGTAAGTTGGACAAACATTGACGTCTGACTGTAAAATTCTGTCACTACTGTACCCACCTTTCTGGGAAAACTGATCTACAAGGCTCCTAGCTAGGAGAGTGGCCATGGTGATTCTCTCTTTTTAATCTGTTGATTCTCGTGGGAGTCATCAAGGTTTATTTTATTAAGATAACTCTCCATACTTACACCAGAGGACATACTCTGAGAATATTAAATGGTATATGAAGAGTGTCTAGACATGTTAATGCACCTTAATGTCCTCTTGCAGTGTGAATTAGACCACAATTCTTTAGACAGCTTCTTAAGTTGGAAACCACGGGTGTTTGAAATCAGCCTCTGTATTTATCAAAGACATAGTATAGATACTTCTGTAATTGCTCCTAAATATTGAGATTGATATTAAAGATAGTATAGATTTATAGTCCTTTCCTCCAAAAACGGGGCCAGATGTTTTCAAAGTACAGGTGTTTTAAAAATGTAGTAGAGGGCACACAGACTTTATGTTACAGAGCACCCCTTCCCCAGCACATTGTGTCAACATTCCAGAGTGATTTCCACAGCAGAATATGATTTTTCTTGTCAAGTGTCATTTTAGATTTTACTGCCAAATTAGATCAGGTGTTGCCCTCAAATGAGTTGCAAAATAACTTGTTGATTTTCACAGCTTTCTGTATGTTAGCATGTGGATGAGAGATTGTGGACTTAGAGTAGGTATCCTGTGTTATTAAACAGAGAGAAAATAAAAATGATGTAATAGTAACTTGAAGCAAAACTGCAATTGAAAGAAAGGGTTCTGTGTGCTGTCTGTGTCTTTTTGTAAGAAAAATTAGTCATTAGTGGGGATGGAAACAATTTTGGGAAGAACTTGAAAGAGAGACACATACCTTTGAGAGAACAGGAGAGAAAGGACGGCCAACTATTAGGCAGGAGGAGAGCAAGAGTGAAGGGCTGGCTTGTGTGACCTGAACGGAGGCAGGAGTGGAGGTACAGCCCTGATGCTCTGGTCCTCCCGTTATTGTGTGTGTGTGTGTGTTAGTCACTCAGTCGTGTCTGACTCTCCGTGACCCCATGGACTGCAGCCCGCCAGGCTCTGCTGTCTGTGGGATTCTCCAGGCAAGAATACTGGAGTGGGTTTCCATTTTCTTCTCCAATGTGAATTATAGGGGCCTAAATTCCCTGATGGGTCAGATGGTAAAGAATCTGCCTTCATTGGAGGAGACACGGGTTCGATCCCTGGATTGGGAAGACCCCCCGGAGAAGGGAATGTTTACCTACTCCAGTATTCTTGCCTGGAGAATTCTATGGACAGAGGAGACTGGCAGACTACAGATTTATGGGGTCACAAAAAGTTGGACACGACTGAGCAACTAACAATATCGTCTGCTCAGGGTCAGCAGAGCAATATTCGGGTTGGAAATGGCAGATGCCAATGTGTGAAACAGACCGTCAAGCGTAAGAACAGAACAGAGGAGACAGCTGAAGGGTAGATTCCTGGTTCTTACACTTTTGACGTCAGGGCATCCCTTATGTTTTGTCTGTTGTGTTGTATAGGCCTTATTAGTCCCTTGGGTGTTATGGGTACTTCTCTACTCAAAGTGATATGGTATCTTACTCTGTCGGATGCTTCCATGGCCTTTTTTTCCCCCATTCCTAGTTTGAAAAGTTTTAGAAAATCATTTTTAGCTTCTAAATGTCTCATCAAAATGGAATATCCAATTCCTTTTTCTTTAAATCCTGAGCAGTTGGATTAAAAATTAATGCTGCATCTTAGCTTGCACTATTATAAATATACTCCCAAGGTGTCTGGTGTATGAGACGCAGAAAGAGAAATTATTAACATCTGTGAGGCCAAAGGAGTAGATTCTCTCCTTTCCTCAATCAAGAACTCTGATGTTTTTCAGACTGTTTAAATGCCAATCAATGATACTGTGCATTGAGAACCTGAGCCTCCAGTTCTCTCTTAAAAAAAAAAAAGTAAAACAGCAATCTGTCCTTAAATTGTAAGGAAAATGCAAAATGCATTTTATTTTACTTTAGAGTAAAATATCATTAAATTTAGGAATAGCACACATATAGCATTTTGAAATTTGAAAAAATTTCAAAACAATTTAAGAATATTGTAAAATAAGACAACAGAGTATACTTAGCCCTTAGTGTGTTTCCACATAGGCATAAGAACATTTGTAAGATTTCAAAACAATGATTTATTGGTTGGTAATGCGATTACAAAGATGGTAGAAGGTAGATCCAAAGAAGCCTCCTAAGACCACAGTAGAGTACTGAAAACAAGCTGAGTTCATCTTTGGAAATGTAAATAACTCTGCTCTAAACACAAAACTTTGAGAAAAACACAAGTATACATAAGCACACATCTGTGATGTCAGAGTGATGCTATCATCAAATGAAATAGAACTTCTAGAAAACTCCATTGTATACTTATAAGTGCAGGTTACAAATTTGCAATGAACTCATGTTTAGCTGTGCAAGAGACCTAGAGCAAGAAAGCAAATAAAATAGGATTTGTTATTTTAGTAAGCTCAAACATGTACTATTTTGATAAGTGAGATGGTTAAATATTTACCATTATTGCTAACAGATGCAATGATTAGTATTAAAAAATAACGTAATTATGATATTATTATCTGGCATTCCATTTTTTCTTTCCAATATTTTTTTCTATTCAATTTTCTTTTTGTTTGTTTTGTTTGTGAATTATGGGTAGTTTTCTCTTATTGTGTACAAAGCTGAGTGTCGACTCTTCTCTGCAAACTTACTGCTTTTTCTGTTCCCAATACCTTGCCTCTCTATAAACTCAGTGGACTAAAGATTTGCATCACAATGCCTACTCTTCTCTCTACTTCTTCCTTATCCCTTCCCCCTTCTCTCTACTTCTTCCTCGTCCCTGCCCACTTCTCTCTACTTCTTCCTTGTACTAATACTTTTTACTAATATTAAAACATTAATATTATTTACTAATATCAATTTTACTAGTAAAAATTACTAGTAATGTTTTACTAAATATTTTAATAATTTTTATGAGATAACTCTCAACTGTTCTCAAATATTTTTTCAATTCCCTCATTTTATCCCCCATTTAACACCTTCTAGTCCATCCTTCAGCCACTCCTAGAGCAACATCTCCTCCGGGGAGCCATTTCTGACACCTGTAACCTCCTGCCATTCTAACCAGTGCTCATCCTCTATGCCTCCTATCACCCTGCACACAGCTCTGTCCAGAAGTCACCCTATTTTTCTCTGATTGTTAATTTATTGATTCTTTCCACCGCCCAACTGGAAACTCTTATTTATATCTCCAATTTCAATAAGGCACTTGGTACTTGATATATACCTAAATATACTTGATATATACTTGAATAAGTGAAAGAGGTGCCCATGTGTTCTGACCACCTTGTGCCAGAAAAATCCTTTTTGTGGCTCTGTTACCCACAGAACACCTTCCAGCTCCTGTGAGTGACAAAGCAAGCCCTTGTAACCTGTCCTTGACAGTGTTTCTTTCACGCCGCTGGACTATTTTTCAACCCTCTGTGGACTTTTCTAATTCTTTGCCTTGGCACATGAGTTTTCTTCGTCTAGACTATATCACCCCACCCCCATGCCATGACTTTGATCAAGTCCTTTCCACCTGCTAAACTTTCATACATTTGCAAACCCACCATAAATGACATATTTCTGAGAATCCTTATAATTATTAGGTGAAATACATATCTTCACCAAATGTACTTACTGTATTGTGACCATATTTAATATATCATTTGTTGTGTCCTCGGAGCCTAGCTCAGAGCTTAGTGTCTCTCAGATGCTCTGCAAATGTGGTTTGATTAAATGATGTGTCCTGAGTTAATGGAATAGTACAGGAATAAAAGTATAGGTTTTTGGAGACAGAAAAACAGATTTAGTGTGAATACTGGCTATAACAGTCATCCAGTGTGTGATCTTAGGCTAGCTACTTAATAGCTTTCATCCTTAATTTACTTGTCTGGAAAAGGGGGTAATAATTCACACCAAGCAGGTCTATGAGGATTAAGTTAAAGAATATGAAAATGCCACAGAACTGTCAACAGACAGTTGCCCAGCAAAATACAGCTCTTATTATCATTAGCAACAGGAGTCTTTCAGAAGGCAAGATCATTCACACTGAGGGTGTATTTCCAAGAACTGTGGTTTTTGTTGTTGTTCAGTCACTCAGTCGTGTCTGATTCTTTGTGACCCCGTGGATTATAGCATGCCAGACTTCCCTGTTCCTCACCATCTCCCAGAGCTTGCTCAAATTCATGTCCATTGAGTCGGTGATGCCATCTAACCATCTCATCCTCTGTCATCCCCTTCTCCTCCTGCCATCAGTCTTCCCCAGCATAAGAATCTATTCTAACGAGTCAGCTCTTCGCATCAGGTGGCCAAAGTATGGAGCTTCAGCTTCAGCATCAGTCCTTCCAATAATTATGCAGGATTCATTCCCTTTAGAATTGACTGATTCGATTTCCTTTCAGTCCAAGGGACTCTCAAGTGTCTTCCGTAACGCCATGAGGGAGGAATGAGATCCAAATAAAACTAAACTTTTTTGGGGGGGGATTTATGTCAACTCTAATTTTAAAAAAGATGTGTACATTTCAGTGTTCATAGCAGCTCTATGTACAATAGCCAAGACATGAGGCAACCCAAGTGTCCATTGGTGAGTGAATGAGTAAAGATGTGGTACATATATACAGTGGAATGTTACTCAGCCATAAAAAATAAAATAATGCCATTTGCAGCAACATTAATGAACCTCAATTAATGAAATTGTCATATTAAGTAAGTTAGACAGAGGACAGCTATGATATATTGCTTGTTAGAGGAACCTAAATAATGATACAAATGAACTCATTTACACAACAGAAACAGAATCACAGACATAGAAAACAAACAGTTACCAGACAGGAAAGAGGGGGATAGGAGTTTGGGATTAACATGCACACACTAGATAATCAATAAGGACCTATTGTAGAGTCCAGGTAACCACACTCAATATTTTGTAAAAACCTATAAGGGAAAATAATCTGAAAAAGAATAGCCTTATGTCCCTTCTGAATGGTGTGAGATGATACCTCATCATCAAAAAGTCTGTAAGTAATAACTGCTAGAGAACATATGGAGAGAAGGGGACCCTCCTACATGGCTGATGGGAATGTAAATTGATACAGCCTTTATGGAGAACAGTATGGAGATTCCTTAAAGAAAATTAGGAACAAAACTACCATATGACCCAACAATCCCACTACTGGGCAAGATTGTGAGAAAATCACAATTTAAAAAGACATGTGTACCCCAGTTTTCATTGCAGCACTGTTTATGATAGCCAAAGACCCTGATGCTGGGAAAGATTGAAAGCAAGAGGAAAAGGGGATGGCAGAGAACGAGATGGTTGGATGACATCACCAACTCAATGGACATGAGTTTGAGCAAGCTCCCAGATATGGTGAAGGACAGGGAAGCCTGGCTGCAGTCCATGGGGTTGCAAAGAGTCAGACAGGACTGAACAACCAAACAGCAACAAGGACATGGAAGCAACATAGATGTTCATTGACAGATGAATGGATTAAGAAGATGTGGTACATATATGCAATAGAATATTACTCAGCCATAAAAAGGAATGAGTTTGAGTCAGTTGTATTGAAGTGGAGGAACCTAGAACCTATTATGCAGAATGAAGCAGTCAGAAAGAGAAAAGCAAATATTGTATATTAGTGCATATATATGGAATCTAAAAAAGTAGTACTGATGAACCTATTTGCACAGAAGGAATGGAGATGCAAACAGACTTGTGGGCCCAGAGGGGTAAAGAGGTTGGGGTGAATTGAGGAAGCAGCATTGACATATGTACACTGTCATGTGTAAAGTAGCTAGTGAGAAGCTTCTGTGTAACATAGGGAGCCCAGCCTGGCACTTTGGGATGACCTAGAAAGGTAAGATGGGGGAGAGGGGAGGGTTACTTAAGAAGAAGGAGACATGTGTAATTGTGGTTTATTTTGCATTATTTGTATTTGCATTATTGTATGGAAACCAGCACTACATTATAATTTCCCTAAAATTAAAAAGTAAGTTAAAAAAGAACAACTTTATGTGTAATAGAATCACTTTGCTGTACATCTGAAACTGATACAACATTATAAATCAACTCCAATTGAAAAAATAGAGCCGAAAATAAATCATTTTTAGAAAGATAAATGAAACAGGTGTCACTGTAGACAGAGGGATAACCTGAGCAGTGTTAAACAGGTCAGCCAGGCAGGGTTTTCTGCAGGAAGAAAGGAAATAAAACCAGTAAGAATGGAGGGTGGAGGCGCATAAAGGCAGCAGGCAGAAAGGTCCAGATGGTGGGAGGCCTTGCTTGGTAGACTGGGGGGCTGTTGACTTCTCTCCAGAACTGCTCAGCTGTTGCAATCTAAAGAGACCATTGTTCCTGCTGATTTTCTCACAATGTGATCTGTTGCTGTCCACTGAAAAGGCACATGTATTACCCAAGGCCCCACCGATGGAAACACACATAAGTAGTGTGACATGGTGAAGCTGTGCCAGGCTTCCCATTATTTCCTGGAGAAACTAACCACAGTGGTCGCCCAAGAGGGCAGAGCCCCTGGACCCTGCACGCACCTCTTAAGTGCTCCATTAGCAGAAGACAGTCCCCACCTGTGTCCTGGGGCCCTTCTGTGTGGCAGGCAGCCAGTGCGTGGAGGAGCCACAATTTTATGTCATCTTCCAGTTTCATCTGTCAGCTTGTCAAGGAGAGGGACCTGTTGAGCTGAGCATCAGCTTCTCTTTGTAAATGTGCGTCATCTCTGCCCATCATGCTAAACTCCATTGTTCATGCAGAAATAGGGCTTGGTGGGGGGATGCTGTAATCTAAAATAATTACCTTTTATTTGTTTTAATCATTTTTTTAAACAAAG
This sequence comes from Cervus canadensis, assembly GCF_019320065.1. Classification (NCBI taxonomy): domain Eukaryota; kingdom Metazoa; phylum Chordata; class Mammalia; order Artiodactyla; family Cervidae; genus Cervus; species Cervus canadensis. The sequence goes on from NC_057400.1 coordinate 17,736,496, forward strand.
GAGTTTAAGGAGGAAATGTGCATCTTGTCTAGGAGACAGCATCCTGTTAGCTGGCTGAGAAACTGTCTAGAGAACAATGCATCTCTATAAGCAGTTTGTCACAACTGGTTAGTTTTTAATACCATGGAGCTTTCATTACCTCTTTTGGAATTGCAGAGTGTTTAGAATAGAAATGCTCATTTCTTTGTAGGAAGTATGCTTTCTGGGAGTAGTATTGTGTGGCCATTTTCCTCTCTAATGCCTCAAATTTGGCTCTATTTTTAGTTGTCCTAGCCCCAAAAGAGGATCTCAATGTACTCTGTGTAATGCTTTGACAACTAGTTGTATGTGGCTATTGGGTACTTGAAATGTGACAAGAGGGATTTGAGGATTGAATTTTTCATTTTCAAAATTTAAAAGCTGATATTTGTTTCAGTTATTGAAAGACTTTCAGCTGTTGGAGAAACTTGATTATGTGAATGATTTTTATTAAAATTAAACTTTTATTTTGTAGATGTACATGCAGGTGTAAGAAATAGGAGAGAGAAATCCCATGTCTCCTTTACCCAGCTTCTACAATGACAATATCTTGCAAAATTGTAGCACCAGACCATAAACAGGATTTTAACATGAATGTAATTAGAATCAGAGCACTCCCATCACGAGAGGGGTCCCTCAGTGCTCTTATGTACTTTCCTAGTCACACCCACATCCCTCACACCGCCCGCCCTCGCTTCTGACCTTGGCAACCACGACTCTGTTCTCCATGTCTGTCATTTTGTCATCCCATGAATGCTGTAGAAATGGAATCATAGACTAAGCATCTTTTTGAGTCTCAATTCTTTCACTAATTCATTTGAGAGTTACCCATATTGTTCCATGTTTCAATAGTTAGTTCCTTTTCATTGCTAAGTAATAGTTCAGGGTTTGGTTGCATTACTGTTTGTATAACCATTGACCTGTTGAATAGCAGATGCAGTTTTTTCAGGTTCAGGCTATTATGAATAAAGTGATCTTAAACATTTGCATACAGATTTTTGTGTGATCATAAATTTTTATTTAACTGGGATAAATGCCCAGGATTGCAAGGTTATGTCATAGTGTAGGTACATGTTAGTTTTATAAGAAATTGCCAAATTATTTTCAGGGTCACTCTACCATTTTGCATTTCTGCCAGCATTGTATGAGTGAGCCAGTCAGTTTCTCTGCATCTTGGCCAGCATTTAGGGTTTGTCACTACTTTTTTTTTTTTTTTAATTCATTCTGCTAGGTATGTAGTATGAAGCTACTTTTTCAATTGTAGAGTTTATGAAATCTCCATAGAGTTCAAGCATTTGTTATGAAAATTTAGCATCCAATATGAAATGTGCTTATCTCAACAGTTTTGAGATCAAACCAATCAATCCCAAAAGAAATCAACCCTGAATATTCATTGGCAAGACTGATGCTAAAGCTGAAGCGTCAACGTTTTGGTCATCTGATGTGTAGAACTCACTCATTGGAAAAGACCCTGATGCTGGGAAAGATTGAAGGCAAAATGAGAACGGGGTGGCAGAAGATGAGATGGATAGCATCACCGACTCAATGGGCATGAATTTGAGCAAACTCCAGGAGATCGTGAAGGACAAAGAAACCTGGTGTGGTGCAGCCCATGGGGTCGCAGAATCAGACACGATTTAGCAAATGAACAGCAAAAGGATTATAGGATGCATTGGCCTAGATAATATATATATTTAAAATTAATTTAACCTGTTTGTTTTTTTTTGAGTGTGGTTACTAGAAAATGTAAAATTACAAGATGGCTTAGACCAGGGTTTTCAAATCTCCTTAGGAACTGGGCTACACAGTAAGAGGTGAATGGTGGGTGAGCAAGCAAAGCTTCACCTGTACTTACAGTCACTCCCCATCACCGGCATTACCACCTGAGCTTTGCCTCCTGTCAGAGCAGTGGCGGCATAATAAACATGAAATGTGCTTGAATCATCCCCAAACCATCCCTTCTATCCCCCGCCCAATCCATGGAAAAATTATCTTCCACAAAACCAGTGCATGGTGCCAAAAATGTAGGGGACTGTGGATTTAGATCATGTTTCTATTGGACAGTGCTGGTCTAGACTGGATGACATAGCCTACCTGGGCCTCTCAGTGGAGTGTCTTATTTTATTTATTACAGGAGTCAATGGACATGTTCTATGAAAGACCAGCCAGTAACCATTTTAGACCTCATGTGCCAAAAAGTTACATAAAACTTTATGCTCTCAGAGTCCATCTGGTGGGAACCACTGCCACTGGGGGCTGCCATTAAGGGTTAGAACTACAGAGGGAATGATTCTTACGTGGGAACACACTCTGGAGGAAGTCCCTGGCTGCCAGAATTTCCCCCACTACCTTCTGTGTCTTCAGTCTTCCACAGGTGCCTTGCAGTGAGTGGTCCTACATCAGGAATGGAATCTGACAAATGTGGTACCCTATCATGTACAGCAGAGCCTGGGATGCAGGGGATGACATCTGAGTGCAAGGCCTTTTCAGTCCACAGATTAAACGTAGACGTAGAGGGAAGTAAGGAACTTTGAACTGGCCTGGTGGCCAAAAACAGCCTTTTGTGCCGCATATTTCCTTCCTTCATGTGCACTCTTTTTTAGTAGTTTTACAAGTTAATCCCTCAGGGAAGGTGGTTAGTCAAGAAAGAATAAGATAAAAGGCCTGAGGTCTAGAGTCTTCAGAAAAGTGAAAGTCGCTCAGTCATGTCTGACTATTTGTGACCCCATGGACTGTACAGTCCTTGGAATTCTTCAGGCCAGAATACTGGAGTGGGTAGCCTTTCCCTTCTCCAGGGGATCTTCCCAACCCAGGGATCAAACCCAGGTCTCCCACATTGCAGGTGGATTCTTTACCAGCTGAGCCACAGGGAAACCCAAGAATTCTGGAGTGGGGAGCCTATCCCTTCTCCAGGGGATCTTCCCGACCCAGGGATCGGACAGGGATCTCCTGTATTGCAGGCGGACTCTTTACCAACTGAGCTGTGAGGGAAGAGTCTTCAGATGGAGTTATCAATTCTGTCAGTAAATCATCAGGAGCATGGATGATGTGATGCAGTGATGGAATATAAGCTGGTAGTTAATAGGTGGAGGAAGTGTGACAATTTTTCCTTCTGGGTATGAGCCATCCATATAATATGAGATTGGAAAGTAGGAAAACAGAATTTCACTCCACATCCAGCTAGTGGACATTTTTTTTTTCTCTTCTGGTTTTTTGCCTTTTTCTCCTACTACCTGAAATAAGGTAAAATCTCAATTTGGCTTCAATCTGTTCCTGAGTTCTAAGAGCTGGGTTTGAAAGTGTAAAGGTAAAGGCCATTAATGACATGTTCATTCTTCTTTGAAATGATATCCACCATTGAAAATGTCTCTCTTTTCTCCTCATTGTATCCTGTATGGATGCTTTCCAAACATCAGTAATCTCTTATTCATACGTGTTTTAAGAGAGAATCTCATTTTTCTTTTCTCTGTGTTTCTGTGTAGGTAAGTTTCCTGATCTCATGATCTATCTGCCTCCCTCTCTTCTCAGGACAAACTTGACTGATTGGAGGTGGATTTGGGAGAATAATCTGAGCATGTGTGGTTTCAGCACTTTTGGGCTTGTTTCTTCAAAGGCAGTATTGGCATATTCTGGGAATGTGTTTAGGGCCCTCACTTACAGTGTCGGCATGCTTTTGTTCAGAGCTGCCTGCCACAGATAAGGAAGTGGGGCTTAATATTAGTAGGGGTACTTAGTTGAGGATCTAAATTTATATTCTCTAAAGCATCATTCATTATACATGTGATATTTAGATCTCTGTACAGTTGTTCCCTGGATTTGTTTCTTAGTTGATTTCAAATTTTAGAGGAGTAGAGGGATATGATAAATTTATCGAAATCTCCAGTGTTAAGCAGCCCTCTCTTATTCTAATAGGGGTGATCTGAGAGCAAAAGACATATATTAGCATGCCTATATTCAAAGTTGACATTTAATGCATTACCTGTGTCAGGAACTCTGATAAAAATACACCCACGCATGATTCCTAGTTCTCTCACATCTAGTCAACTGAATATTCCCTCCGTTTTTCAAATCCCAGTAAATAACAGCACTATCCACTCAGCTTTTCATGTCAAACATCTAAGTATCATTGTTTTCTCATTGAAAACATGAGGATATCCACAATATCCAATCTATGATTTTCTTCACCCACAATACCCATATACAGGCTATTTCAACTCTAGCTTCAAGGTACAGCCCAACCTGACCACATCTCGCCATCAACACCATGGGCCTTTGGACAGCACCATCCCCCCAGGCCTTGTCCTGCAGTAGCCTCTTGTCTGATCCTATCCTTCCATCTTGCCTTCCTAAAGCCACTCTCCATGCAGCCAGAAGAATAAACTACATCATTCATGTCATGCTTTTGCTTAAAACCTTCCAAAAGTTTCCTGTTAGACTTAAAATCTATCTAATTGTCTCACCAAGTAAGACCCAGATTCCAGCTAACTCTGTCTCTCTCTCTCTCTCTCTCTCTCCTCCCTGTGCTCTTCCACATGGGCCTTTTTGTTTTTCCTCAGAAAGCATAAAATTGGTTTACACCTTAAATGTTTCACATGCTATAATTTTTGCTCCAGACACTTGTCCCATAGATTTTGCCAGACTACTCCTTGTTCAGTTAAAATTAACCTCTTTAGAGAGAGCTTCTCTGATCTTTGTATTTCAAGAGGTCACCCCAACTAATTGGGTTGTAGTTCTATCCATCACCCTGTTTGGTTTTGTTTTTTCCTAAGAATGTCAGTATTTGGAATTTTATGTGTGGATGTGGATTATTTAGAAAAGGCTAAATGAAAAAGGATTATTTAGGAAAGGCTAGACAGAGAGATCCACAAATAGTATCCTAGTTTTAACAGTACAGAAGTTAATTTGTTACTCATGTAATAGTTCAAGGTAGGTGTTCTTATTTGGGAGACCACTCCCCTCCGTGTGAGGCTTCAGAGTCCCAGGTGCCTCTCATCTTGTGACTCTGCTTTTCTCTTGAGTCTGTAATCAGCAGCAGAAGAAAATGCGTATGTGGGAAGCATGCGTGCATGTGTGTATGCTCAGTCATGTCCGACTCTTTGCAACCCCACAGACTGTAGCCCACAGGCTCCTCTGTCCATAGGACTTCCCAGGCAAGAATACTAGAGTGGTCTGGCATTTCTTATTCTAATGGTTCTTCCCCACCCAGGAATCTAATCCGTGTCTCCTGCATTGCAATCAGATACTTTACCCCCGAGCCACCTGGGAAGCCCATATGGGAAGCATGTGTTTTCTTTCTTTCTCACGAAGAGCATAACTCATGCTCAGCCAGATATTCCAAAGCCCCTTCTCAGATACTGCATCCATCTCAACATCCGGAATCTCTGAGCTATGCTCAGTTCTTTCCATCCAATCCTGATATGGTTTGTCATGTTCTGATGATACAATTGAAAGAACAATCATTCTCCTACTGCTAAATAAGATAGTAGAACAGGGACAACATATGTACGCCCCAAGTCCCAGTCAAAAAGGGAAGATTGAGATTCACACAGTCAATAGTGCAGAACAGTGATAGAATCTTTGGGACAGGGATCATAGACTCTGCTTTTGCCGTGAAGGAAGTTTCCTCGTTGGAACCTAGATTGCATTGGGAGGACCTCCCTCATTCATTGTTCTCTGTGGTTCTTTGCTTCGCCTTCTTAGAAACTTTCCCTTGCTTGATTTCTTCCACAGCCATATCTATAGTGAACTCTGTGAGTTGGACTTCCTTGGATTCTGTGCAATTTTTGCAGCTTGTTTCCTGCTCATAGCAAATGTTTGGGAGAATACGGACTGCTTTAAGGATTTGAGAGTTCAAGGCTTTTTAAAAGCCAGACTCGTGGTATCTTTGGCAATAAAATTCATCAAAACTTATTAGCCTTTTTGTCTGTTTGCTTCCGATCAGAATTGTGTCTGTAATTCTCTACCCATTTTTTTTTCCCCTATATATCCCTTTGGAAGCTACTTTGGTTCTTTGCTTCCTCAAACCTATGCCTCTCACCCGCGGCCTGACAGCAGCCTCCTGAAGCTATATATTGGAAAGCAACACTCATAATCATACTTATGTTTCTAGCCAAGTCTATGTGTTTAAATTAAAATTTTTAATAAACATTTGTTCTCATTTTTAATTCTCATCTCCTCATGTTTGTGGTCATCAATCATTTGTCTCTCCACCCCAGCAAGTATCCTAGTTTCTGTTTGTTAAGCAGTCACCTTTTCCCCCAGTTTATTACTTTTTATAATACATTGGAAAAAGCAGTAGCAATAACCCAATACTAACTGATACTCAGAAGTTATGCTTCTTGGAACTATAAGCTAAGTAGATGCTAGGTCAGCCTTCCCAGTTGTAGGCAACAGTGTTCTCAAGTATGTAACTTTATATTACAGAGCTTCATATTCCTAGTCTGTGGTATCTGTTCCATGCCACTCAATGCTTGACCATTAAATTAATGCCACATATTTAGGTTCTTTTCGTGGTAGCAACCAAGTCAAGGCGCCACATTCTATATGGTTTAGGATGGTGTTAACAGCTTGAATAAATAGTGCGTGTCTGCTCAGTTGCTCAATTGTGTCTGACTCCTTGCAACCCTATAGACTGTAGCCCGTCAGGCTCCTCTGTCCATGGAATTTTCCGGGCAAGAATACTGGAGTGGGTTGCCACTTCCTCCTCTAGGGGATCTTCCTGACCCAGGGATCTAACCCGTGTCTCCTGCATTTGCAGGCCGATCCTTTACCACTGAGCCACTTAACCTTGTGTTATAATGGCAGAGCCCAAAGATAGCTGTCTGGACTTCCCTAGTGGCTCAGATGGTAAAGATTCCGCCTGCAGTGCAGGAGACCCAGATTTGATCCCTGTGTCAGGAAGATCTCCTGGAGAAGGGAATGTCAACCCATTCTAGTATTCTTGCCTGGAGAATTCCATGGACAGAGGACCCTGGTGGGCTACATCCATGGGGTTGCAAAGAGTCAGACATGACTGAGCGACTTTCACACACACACATACACACACACACACACACACACACACACATACACACACAGAGCTCTTTATCACTCACAGAGTGGTCCAGGATATGTCTTCCTGATTGGCAGGCGTCTTTCCTCCGAGTAGTGATTTAGAAACTCAGGCAAATTCCCTGCAGGGGCTCCTCTATTTCTCAGGACTTCATTGTTATTACTGTCTTCATTCACATCACAGAAGGAAAATGATAGGTGGGGATTGCACCCCACACCAGATTTCTTGAAGCCTTTGTCGAAAAGGAACACAAATCTCTTTAACTCACATTCAGTTAGTAAGAAGAAGTCACATGGTCATATCTGTATGCCAGAGCAACTTATAAATTTCATCCTGGCTGAGCACTTGCTTCCCAGTGGCAAATATATTCTATTAAAGTGGAAATAAATGTTTTGGTGGACTTTCAGCCATCTTTGCCATATGCCTGCCTGTGCTTAGGATTCTGTCTATCTTGAATAAAACGTAAGCTCTAGAAGCCCAGGGACTTTCTGTTTGCTCTATGTCCTGGGAATATACCAATAAACAATGTCTTGATTAGAGTAGGTACTCAGTAAATATTTGTAGAGGGAATGACTGTGATTAATAAATTGGACTCTGGGATATATAATCCTGACTCTGGCATTCATTGTAAACTTAAGATAGTTGCTTCAATTTCCCCATCATCAAAGAGCAAAATCTTACTATCTACCGCATAAAGTGAGGGTCAAATTAGATAAGGTATATATATCACTTAGCATCATTCCCAGCACATGGTAAGCATCTAGTACATGTTAGGTAATATTATTATTATTCTTGTTATACACACACACACACACACACGTGTGTGTGTGTGTGTGTGTGTGTATATGTGTGTGTGTGTGTGTGTGTGTGTGTGTGTATATATATATATATATATATATATATATATATCCCAAGTATCGTACCTTGAAAATTTGAGGATAATTTAATACAATTTCACTAGAATTGAGTGTTAAATAGAATTAAAACAGGTTCCAAATAATTCAGTTTTGGACTAAAAAACTTAGAGGATTTCATTTTGAAAGTGAAAGTGTTAGTCATTGACTCCTTTCCAACTCCTTGCGACCTCATGGACTATAGCCTGCCAGGCTCCTCTGTCCATGGAATTCTCCAGGCAAGAATACACTCTAATATGAAGCAAATTAAAAGCTTAAAAAAGTAGTACATATTAACATTATAGTACTTAGGTTGTTATGCTGCTAAAATTATGTAACAAATAGCAGCAGTGCATATATAATCTTATAGTACTCAGTCATGCTGGGAGAATTATGTAACAAATAGCAGTGACCCCTATTATCCTTTAACTTGGTATGGAGGAAATGACTTGTAGATAAAGTTTCATGGGAAATTTAAAGTACTGGCAAGTTATCCCCCAAATCAGCTACCTTAATAATAGATATCATTTAAAGGGGGGAGTGATCATTGTTGTTCCAGAATACTGATATTTCTTTGCCACACTTTATGCAACACATACAGGAAATGAGAAAACATCCAAACTTTCAACTTTTAGTAAATGTTTAACACTTACCATGTACATATCACTGTGTTAGACATTGGGCTCACAGTGATGAACTGGAGACATCTATAAACCTAGTCTAGAATGTCAAGAAACAAGTATTGAGAAAGTGGAATTCTAGGTTGTAAATGCCATGATTGGAAAGAATACAGCATAGGGTATCTATGGCAGATGTGGGTTCCTAAATGGTTTCTCAGAGGAAATTGAATCTAAGCTCATACCTGAAAAAGAAGGCTAGTTAGGTGAACGAAGCTTTGGCTCCCTGATGACCTATAATAGGCTTTTTATTTTGCAGTCAGTTATATTCACATATTAAAATATAGAAAAAGCATACAGATACATGTATATATATTTTATGTTCCCATCAATTAAATAAACCACTGTTAACATTCCAGTTTATTTCATCCATATATTTCTGGGTAAGTTATATATAAATGAAATAGTATAATATAAAATGTTTTGTGTTTTGTCACTAAGTAATATTAGAAGCATTTTGCATTTTCTTTAGAAGCATTGTTTTAATGGCTAAAAGACAGCCCATCTTATGAACAGATCCAACTGTTATCTCATTAGTGTATGTTTAGGTTGTTTCCATATTTTCCATTTTAAAAATCGCTGAAAATTAATATTCTATTTTAAAGACATTCAAAGGTATGCAGTCATACTTGGTCACACTATGGCAAAGTCTGGATCTCTTGGGGATAGCTCTAAAGGTAAAATTAAGGAAGAATTAATATTCTCTGGCTACCATGACTGCATAGGTAGAATCTTCTGATATTTTTAATCTCTCTATTAAAAATGTTTTATAGAGTCAGTATCCCACTCTTTCCCTCTGTGTTATGTGAATGGACAGGTTTTTCAGAAAGTTACTTAGTATCAAAATAGTTTATTGTGGGATTTCTTGGTGCCATTAGTGTGCAAAGCTGCCTTGCTAATCTCCAAAGTAGGAAGTCTATCACCCCATGCTGTGATTCCCAAAGATATTTGATCATGGTATCCTACTTATGTAGAGCTCCTGATAGGGCTTGTGTTCTAAAAGCACAGATCTATAAAGACTGATTTATTATAACTTTTAGGCAGCCTGCTGCTGGCAGAAAGATTGTATTAGCTAAGGTGGGAAGAGATGTGCCTTAATTCAACTCATATTTGGCAAATATTTGTGTACTGTTTAATAGTGAGCTATACCCCTTGGAGTATATGTTGGCATATGAGAAGCAGATCCTATCTTTAAGGGCTGAGTATATCAAGATAGCTATGTATGAGTGCATGTGCATGTGGGAGGGCAGGAATGTGTGCAGATAGAGAAGGCTTAATGTTATAAACACAAATACACAAATGTCTATATTATATACACTCAGTCATGTCCGACTCTTTGTGACCCCATAGACTGTAGTCTGCCAGGCTCCTCCGTCCAGGAAGTTCTCATCCAGTCAAGAATACTGGAGTGGGTAGCCATTCCCTTCTCCAGGGGATCGTCCCAATGCAGGGATCGAACTCAGGTCTCCTGCATTGTAGGCAGATTCTTTACCATCTGAACCACCATGGAAACCCATACTGTATACAGACCACAATAAATACTCCAGGAGAGAGACATATAGGATACTCAGAGAAAGGAAATTTCACAGCTTGCCACAGTGCTTAGGAAAATATATTTTAATATACATGTGGGTATTGGGGGCATTTCCTTTGGAACTCTTCGTTGCTAGTGATATGAAGTCTTAGATTAGGTTTAACCAGAATATTTATAGATATCAGTCAAGAGAGCCTGCTGGTTAAGAATTTGGGCTGTGAATCAGAAAGTTGTGCATGTAAATTTAATCTCTGTGATTCAGGAGCCAGGTGGACTTGAACAGATATTTTAACCTTGCTAGGTCCCAGCTTCCCATATGGGGACAATTGGTGTATTGTGAAGATTTGGTGAAAATATATGTTAAGCACTTGACACAAAGTAAATTTTCCATAAACACTAGACTGTAATTCTTGTCATTATTATTATATTAATTTTTAATACTCATGCCCCTACTACTGACCTACCATAAAAAACTAGAGTGAAATGTTAAAGCAGCAAACAAATCTTAACATACCATTACCAATTCTCTGTGGCCAGCGGTCTGTTAAGTAGTCTCTTATTTTTATTGATTCCTTTGTATCTTGTCACCTCGGAAACAGTGTGACAGGGATGACTCTACAGTGTGATCTCCGTGAGAACAGTGACTCCATGAGGACACACACACTCAGTGACTAATACAACATCTAGCTAACAATTGGACCTCATTAAATGTATACACGAAGGAGAATAATAAAATGTATTTTTTTTACATTTTATCCAAATTCATTCTGCTTCCTACACTATAGGCCGATAAATTGGGAGATAAGTTGTTGGGGGAAAAAAATAACGTTGTTTGGAAAGTCAGCAGACTGAGAAGATGGTGGACTAGTGTCCCAAAGAACAATCTTATCCCAGTCAAAATTCAGGCTTCTTTTATATTAAAAATGAGAGAGGGGGTGATTGTTTGCTGCTGTTCTGGCAGCTGCCCATGTAGGTCAAGTCACGATGTTCCTGTAAACCTCCAACGAGACAAATGTTATTCTCTGTTCTGCGATGTTTTATCTCTCTATGGACTCTTAAAGATCAGAACCCTGATAATAGGCTATCCTGTTTATATCAGGCTATATACTACATTTGTTTTCAAGCTGTGTAGAGCGAGTATGACTAAGCACAGGCCGCAGAGCACAAAGGTTAAAGAGAAAGAAACAGATCCAACATGGAGTCAGATTTGCTCTTCCCTATTACATAAGGGATTGAGTAATTCCCAGCTTAACTTAACTTAACTCATAACATTCTCTGTCAACTCCAGGTCTTCCCCCAAAGGAAAAATGCCTCTCCAGCAGATGGTCAACAGTGTCCCACTTCTCTTAGAATAGCCTTATGACTTCCTTAGAATGTATTAGAATACTTAGTCAACTTAGCTTTCCACAACTTTGCACAAAAATTCCTCCAGGAAGGCCCTAGTTAGCCTGGAGTCCAGATAATAAAGTGTTCCCCTATCCTACAATATGTTTCCAAAAAATTGCTTGAAAGGTAGATTATTCAAAAATTAGATTATAGTTTAAATGCCTATTAGAGCCATCTAATAGATCTTTTACAAAGCCTGGTAATATCCTATAATGTGTCTAGTACTCTCTAATTTGTCATTTTTATAATTGTGATTTTCATGTCTAGCAAAATTAAGATTATATAGCACCCTTATGAATAAACTGTACTGGATAATTGGAGTTTTCAGGGTTTGGGGCTTTTTTCCCTTTATGTATTTTTAATGTCTCCTTCAATGGAAATAACTCTAATGTGTTCATGTATCTTTGCCTTACTCAACAGAGGATCAGGGTAGAATTTAATCTTTTCTAGTGATTCAAGTTCATCATTATGCAACAGATAATATTTGCTGAAATTCAGTTATATTAGTTCTTACTCAGTAACAAATACTTCAAAATCCACTGGCCTAAACTAATACTTTTATTATTTTATTTGTATCTGCAGACCAGCTAGGTGGCTCTTCTTATCTGAGCTGGACCCAGCTGATCTGGGCTGGACCTGCTCTTGCATCTTTAGTCAGTGAGAGGATCTGCTAGAAGCTGGCTGAGCTAGGATGGTCATAACTGGTAGGACGCATGTCTGCTCCACATGGTGTCTCATCTACAAGCAGGCCAGCCTGGCCTTGTTCACTTGACAACGGCAGAAGTGTACAGGAAACAGGGGTATACGGCCTCTTGGGACCTCTGTCAGAACTGGCACAATTATTTCCTTTGCATTCTTTTGCAAAGTAAGTCATGGGGTTAGCTCAGCTTCAGAGGGTAAAGAAGTAAATATCACATCTTGATAGAATTGCTGCAGAGTCATATTGAAAAGGGTATAGATGCAGAGGGGGTTGAAACTTTCAGGGCTCTTTCTTGCAAATAATCTACTATTGCATCATTAAGAAATCATGAGCTCCTAGACTTCAGTGCCTGATGCTAATTGGCTTCAGACCAGTATGAACTTTGAGCTCTTCTGTTTGCTTTTGGGGGAATTGTGTGGGACTCTTCTTCTCTTTAGGCTCTCTAAATTATCCTCACTGTTGATGTACCTGCTTCTCAAAGCCATTCAATTATATCTTTTCTGATTTTCTTGGAAATTTTTTTTACTGATTTTTCTAATTTGACTTGGACTCACTTGCTTAGAATCCCGTTGACCAATGTGGGTTAGGGATCCAGGTAAAGTTAATTCTCAGAAAGGTTTATGAAGGAGCTCTACTGTCTGTAATGCATTTTTACTACTTGGAAGCTTAGATTTTTTGCTGCTAGAAAGTATCATTGAGAGGTGTGTTTTCAGATTGCAAGAGTGAAATCCAAATCAGAGGAAAGGTATTAGATTGTTTTGTTTCCCATAAATGAAATATTTCACATATTTCATAGTAAGGCTCAAGAGGGAGGCCAGGAATGGTGCTTTTAGTACTTCCACATCATTTTATCCCCAGGTCCTAGTACAGTCTGAAGCTCATTCTAGTAGAATGAATGAATAAAGGCATGAGTGATTTAGAGTATTTCTAAACCTAGGTAGACTTATGAAAAACCCCAGTGCTCTTTATGTTCTAAAAAAGGTGGTGTGGGTATACTTCCTTGCCTCTGAGGGTATTTTAAGGCTTAACTAATGTCAGGAAAGGGCTTTGATAAGCCTAGATGAAGGGCATCCCATAACTATAATGTTTTATTCTTATAATACTATAAAATGCTTTTTGGGACATATAGCTTACATATTTTCCATAAAATTAATCCATAAATCATGTGCAAAATGTATCAAATCCAAAAGAAATAGCTTTGACCTTAGAATTGCTGCAGTGGTGGTTTGGTGATATACTACCTACTACATCAGCAGTACTCCAAAGTACATAAAACGTGCTTCCATATATTCAAAATGTGCAAACACTTAAAACAAATGACTAGCTGCTTTCAAAAAAAAAGATTAAATGATTCAGAGGTTTTTCATGTGCAATTATAAGTATTTTTAGGACTATCACAAATGCTGCAATTTTTAGTTATTTTCACCAGTTCTCTTGAAATACTCACTATTCACTTAAAAATGTTTCCTAGAGCTACCTTATGATCTCTTTTTTTAAAAAAGATGATCTTTATTTTCTGATGTTCCTGCTTAATAGCTGTATACACATGTCCAGAAAGGTTTTAATGGAATGTCAGCACACATCATCTTTTGGTTATATCTTTGTTTTATGTCACCAACATGGTAAGTACATGTGCAATTTTTTTCTGAGAAATACTCAATTTCTCTTTTTTGAGCTAGACTATCCAGTTTATGAGGGATGAACTGTGAATGATGGAAATGTTATCATCATTACCAGTGTTGCAAAAAGTGGTTATTCACTTACATTAAATGAACTGTAACAACTTTCTGTGATTTTTCAAAAACATAAAAAGATATACCCGTCACAAGTAGAATTTTTGCTTAAATAAGGTTGGTTTGAATACCTCCAACTGCTGCATGGGGTCTGTATAAGAACATCATTCTGCAAGTATTAAATCAGAATGGTGTGTGCATTCCATTCCCAGAACAACTTAGCAAAGGGCTGGAATATCATTGAAAGGGTATTGAGAGGGTATACCTATCATGAATGCAAGGTAAAAAAACAAAAACAAAAACAAAAAACTGCCATTAAGTTTAGAGGGATGATGACTCATCTCTACCAGATTTCTTATCTGTTTCACTGTGACTGAGCTGAAACTTTCTGCTTCCCTCCCATTTGATTAAAAATATCAAGATACTTTGGAATGAATTGCCCACATCAATCCCATTTTCTACCTCTATCTTTGCAAAGAAAGTGTGGTTATCACTTTCTTCTGTTCAAGAGACATCTCATTTTCTGAGTGAATAATTTTTCAGATTCAAGGTTTTTTGGGCTTTTGTAGGTTGGATGTGGAGCAACTACTCTTTATTCTTTATATTAACATTATTTTAGCTAAATTTTCTTCCTCTCTGGGATTCCAAGCCATCTTTGGGCTTAGAAATGACTTCTTGTGTATCAGATTTTGATATTTCTAATTTAATTTTGATATCTATATTTTCTGCTTAGCATTTTCTTAATACTAAGTTGATTTGAGTTTATATATGAATACTATAAATGGCATTATAATGCTGCAGTAATAAATAGTATTACAGTGCTAATTATAGTACTTATATTGTACTGTGATGCTATTTATAGTGCTTAATACTGAATTGAATATTTTATATAGGTGGGTGCTTTTCCAACTCTTCAAATATTTTATGCTTATATGCTAAAATTATTTAAATATAGATAGATGCTAGATTATTTTACTTGGACTCTGAAGGGCCATGTAAAATAAAGCTCATGTTTTTTGAACTGAAAATATATATGATATTAACATATATATACATATATATGTATATTAACATAGATAGATAGAGGTGTTTATACCCAATACATACAGTTGACCCTCTGTATGTGAGGTCTTATATCTTTGAATTCAGTGAACTTCAGACAGAAAATATTTGGGAAAAAAAATTCCAGAAAGTTGTAAAAAACAAAGCTTTATCCTGCCACATGCTGGCAACTATTTACATAGCATTTACATTGTATTATGTATTATAAATAATCTAGAGATGATTTAAAATATACAAGAAAATGTGTATAAGTCACATGCAAATATTATACCATTTTATACAAGGGACTTGAGCATCCATAGATTTTGGTATCTGTAAGGAATCCTAGAACATATCCCCTGTAGATACCAAGGGATTTTGTGTAGATATATGGCTTCCCAGGTGGCACTAGTGGTAAAGAACCTGCCTGCCAATGCAGGAGACATAAGAGACGAGGGTTCGATCCCTGGGTTGGAATGATCCCCTGGAAGAGGGCATGGCAACCCACTCTAGTATTCTTGCCTGGAGAATTCCATGGACAGGGAAGCCTGGCGGGCTACAGTCCATGGGGTCGCAAAGACTCAGACATGACTGAGCGACTGAGCACACACGTCAGCATACATTACTTACACACACACACACACACACACAAGGCTTTCCTAGTGGCTCAGACAGTAAAGAATCTGCCAGTAACGTGGGAGACCTGGGTTCGATCCCTGGATTGGTAAGATTCTCTGGAGAAGGGAATGGCTACCCAGTCTAGTATTCTTGCCTGGAAAGTTTCATGGACAGAGGAGCCTGGCGGGCTATACAGTCCTTGGGGTCACAAAGAGTCTGACAAGACTGAGTGACTAACACTCCTGCTACTAGTAGTGTGTGTGTGTGTGTGTGTGTGTGTGTATTTATATATATAAAATATATAATATATGCATATATGTATACATAATATATATAATACATAACATATACATAATATATATATTATGAATATTGCACTTTTATGCTAAAAGGCAGGCCTTTCTGAATCTAGTTTGTTTTACCATGTAACTATAGTCTGCTATTTTTGTTTTTCTCACTTCTGTATCTGAAAGTCTTGTTTTTATTTCCCAGCAGGTCTTAACCTGTTGTTCAGTCACTCAGTCTTGTCCAACTCTTTGCGACCCCGTGTACTGCAGCACACCAGGCTTCCCTGTCCTTCACCATATCCCAGAGGCTGCTCAAACTCATGTCCATTGAGTCAGTGATGCCATCCAACCATCCCATCCTCTGTTGTCCCCTTCTCCTCCTGCCTTCAATCTTTTCCAGCATCAGGGTCTTTTTTAATGGGTTAGTTCTTTGCATCAGGTGGCCAAAGTATTGGTGCTTCAGCGTCAGACCCTTCAATGAATTTCAGGGTTGATTTCCTTTAGGATTGACTGATTTGATCTCCTTGCAGTCCAAGGGACTCTCAAGAGTCTTCTCTAACACCACAGTTAGAAAGCATCAATTCTTTGGCATTCAGCCTTCTTTATGGTCCAACTCTCACATCCATACATGACTACTGGAAAAAGCATAGCTTTGACTAGATGGACCTTTATTGGCATAGCAATGTCTCTGCTTTTTAATATGCTGTCTTGGTTGGTCATAGCTTTTCTTCCAAGGAGCGAGCATCTTTTAATTTCATGGCTGTAGTCACCATCTACAATAATTTTGTCACCCATGAAAATAAAGTCTGTCACTGTTTCCATCGTTTCCCCATCTATTTTGCCATGAAGTGATGGGACCAGATGCCATGATCTTCATTTTTTGAATGTTGAGTTTTTAGTCAGCTTTTTCACTCCCCTCTTTCACGTTCTTTTTCACACTCCTCTTTCACCTTCATCAAGAGGCTCTTTAGTTCCTCTTCACTTTCTGCTGTAAGGGTGGTGTCATCTGCATATCTGAGGTTATTGATATTTCCACTGGCAGTCTTGATTCCAGCTTTGCTTCATCCAGCCTGGCATTTTGCATGATGTATTCTGCATATAAGTTAAATAAGCAGGGCAACAATATACAGCCTTGACTTACACCTTTCTCAATTTGGAACCTGTCCATTGCTCCATTTCCCGTTCTAACTGTTGCTTCTTGACCTGCGTACAGATTTCTCAGGAGGCAGGTCAGGTGGTCTGGTATTCCCATCTCTTGAAGAATTTGCCACTGTTTGTTGTGATCCACACAGTCGCAGTTTTTAGCATAGTCAGTGAAGAAGGAGTAAATGTTTTTCTGGAATTCTCTTGCTTTCTCTATGATCTAGTGGATGTTGGCAATTTGATCTCTGGTTCATCTGCCTTTTCTAAATCCAGCTGAACATTGGAAGTTCTCGGTTCACATACTGTTGAAGCCTAGCTTGGAGAATTTTGAGCACTACTTTGCTAGCATGTGAAATAAGTGCAATTTTGAAGTAGTTTGAGCATTCTTTTGCACTGCCTTTCTTTGGGATTGGAATGAAAACAGACCTTTTCCAGTCCTGTAGCCACTGCTGAGTTTTCCAAATGTGCTGGCATATTGAGTGCATCACTTTAACAGCATCATCTTTTAGGATTTGAAATAGCTCAGCTGGAATTCTATCATGTCCACTAGCTTTGTTCATAGTGATGCTTCCTAAGACCAACTTGACTTCTCACTCCATTTGACCCGGGGGCCTAGAAATTACAATTTTGTTTTTTCCCCTCTTCTCTTCAAGAGAGGAAGAGAAGATAAACATCTTCTCTTCAAGTCTTAAGAAGATAAATATGGATGTACCTGGCTAAAGTACTTCTGCACTAGCAAGTTGTATCTTAAGATTGCTTTTTCCTGCATGCTCACGTGTTTCCAATGTGAGAAGGCAGGATAAATAGTGTAATTTGTACCAGCTGCATTCTTACAGTATGGTAAAGGGTATTTAGAGGACATTAAAAATAACTTTAAGAATGTTAAGGAAGATGTTTTGAATCAGGGCTAATACGTAAAGCAGAATCTAGTCATATCACCTATGGAAAGGATAATCCCAACTGTTATTTATGTGTGAAGATTTTCATCTTATTTAATGCTTCAGAAAATTGTTTTGTTGGCCACTTTCTTCGGAAAATCACTCAAAACTTTTTTCTTAACTTTGTATAATTTTAACAGAAAACAGAACTTTTACCCTTAGTTTTTCATATCATTTTGCATTTGGGACTCAAAATGGTGATAGAGTTATTGCTCAGTTTGGAATTTAAGGGCTGTGTGACTTTAAAATTGTCCTTTCTCAAGAATGTTTCGTGAGTTTTGAAGGTCTAAAAGTGGGCCGTGATTGGAATATTTGACATTTTCTCTGTGAGATTTATTTGAGCATCTTGTTAAGACGTCCCCATTCAAAATCACTACATGGAAAGGGGTTGAAAGCCAGTCAAGTTCAAGCACACCTGATGGGAAGGAATTATTCCTCCGTTCTGGGCAGCGGTACTTGGCTGCCCCCTTGTGGACAGTTCCCACTGGTTATAAGCCTGGCCCCTTTCCTTGGAAAAGAGCCCCTAGAGCGTTTGGCCATTAACAGGCATTATTGCTGGGTCCATTTCCACAGTGTCTTAGTCATAAACTAAATGGGGCAGCTGGGTTATGTTCGACTTGTGTTCAGTTTGTTGAGGAAGTTGGATTAAAAAAAAATTAGAGTGTAGTTGACTTACAGTCTTGGGTTAGTTTCTGTTGGGTATTGCAAAGTACACTGTTCGTTGTGTTGTGCCCTGCAAAGTAATTGTTACTCGTGTGCATACATTCATTCTTTTTCAGATTCTTTTCTCATATAGGTTAATACAGACGATTGAGTGAGTTCCCTGTGCTGCATGGGAGGTCCTTATTGGTTGTCTATTTTATATTTTTGATTTGCGTTTCTATGGGGAAGAGATGACTAATCTTTAGAGCCTGTGGATGGGCAGAGTCCTGTGCTGACGGTCCTGCAGAAGAGGGTTGAGGGCAGGGTTTCGCTCCACAACCCCAGGTGTGTACCTTTTACAATTGTGCTCTGCCTAACAGGCTGCCCTGTAGAGATGGCTATCTGCTCAACTGGGAAGTCCACAAAATCCAGTTTGTTTTTGTGTAGGATACAAGGGTGAGGTTAAGTTACCTGCCTGAAGCCACATAGCTAGGAAGTGGAAGAACTGCAGCTCAAATCCAGGCTGCTGGATTGCCAAGTTCAGGTTGTGTTTAGAGGAAGGAGGAGGAGGAAGGTAACGTGGACCTTAATGAAGTAGCACTGAAATATGTGGGAGGGTAGCCCTGATTGAAAGTTAATAAAGATGGAGTAGAGTTGAGGCATGTGCTTTGGCCAGTCAGAAGTTGAACTTAGAATGCTGAGTACACATCAGTGGTACTTCGATTCATCTTCTTTAAAAAATACCCATTTTAAATATGTGGAACATAGGAGTGGAGTTCAGGCTCTTGGCTCAAGGTCCTGGATCTCCCTTATTACTGCTGGGATCCTACACAGTTCATGTGGCTTCTTTGTAGAATGGACAAGTCACCCATCTCCCAGGATTTTTTTCAGGGTTAAATGATGCATTGATGGTCGGGGGTTTTCACTTGGGGCACTTTTGCTCCTAGGGTACATTTGGCAGAGTCTGGAGACACTTTTGATGGTCACAACTGGGGATGGAGGGGTACCAGTGCCATTTAATGTGGAGAGGCCAAGAATGCTTCTAACCACCCTGTAATGCACAGAACAACCCTCCACAACAAAGAATCAGCTGACCAAGTGTCAAATGACAAACTTAAGATCAACAAATGTGTAAGTCAAAAGCCTGGTAACAGATAACAGCTCCCATGTGGACCTGTTGTTCTTTCAGGGCTTGCTGTGTGCCAGGCATTGTGTCAAGGAGCTTTACGTACATCATCTCAGTTCTCTCCAGCCTATAGGTTAAAATGGTTGAAGACAGAGGCCAAAAATGCTGCCCAAGGTCACAGAGTGCTGAATGGTAAAATTAAGATGTGGTCTAAAGTCTGCATACCTACGAAGCATTTCCTACAAACCTGTTTCTTCCTGGTTTAAAGTAGTTATTGTCCTTGGCTCTTCACGTTAGATAGTTAAAAGAATAAATTAACGTAAGCATTTACGGTGAGTTTGTCAAGATGTCCCACCCACTACACTGCGTTTCTGGCCACCCATGCGTGGGTCATCAGGAAAGGCCCTGATGTTCTCATTGTAGTTACCTGCTGCTTCCTACTCCCTAGTCAGGACAGGCCTCCGAACCAAAGAGTGTTCCATCTGTAGTCAGCCCTTAGTCGAGCTAAAAGTTTGGCCACACCATGAGTGATGCCCTGCCTCCACTGTTTGTTGTGGTTGTCACAAGAAAGAAGCATGTCAAAGAGGAGTTGTAATAGTTCACTCCCAAAGGGACTGTTCAGCGATGACTCCAAAGGCTGGCCAGTGCTTAAACTGTGTTCCAATGGAAAAGCAGACAAGACCTTTGGGGTCACCGTCACCCCCAGACAGTATATAAAAGCTAATTTTGATACTTCCCCTCCCCTAGATGAACAACAAAGACATAGCATGATCTCTTTGTAGGACCTAGTGGATCCCTTGCCTAGCATATCCCAGGGTTTATGTGGTCCAGTTGGAAAAAGTAAATGACAGCGTTACATGCTGAGACTACATCTGTTTTGAACAGAGTAAGGAAAAAAAAAAAAAAAGAAAACTCAAATAAATCTTAATGTAGATTAGGAAGTGTGGACTTCAATTACTTCCAAGTGGTATAAGCTTTTGATAATGTGTTTCAGCAGGGTAGGAATTATGAGGTGCTCAGACTAATTCTCTGAAATCACAAGAGGGATAAAGAGTTCTAATAGCATGTTACAGTAAGCTAGTGCCCAGGGAGTCGAATTTTATGGTTCACATTAAATTTCCTCACATCGAGACCATGAATTAAGTATTGATTTTTGGAGAACGCAGATTTAACAGAGTATAGTTCACTCTAAAATGACAATGAATGTAAATTAATCATTTTGTGCATGATTCAGTATTTCAGCAGTTTCTGTGTGGTCTCTGTATGGAGAGAGAGCAAAAGTTTCTTATGTGTTGGATATTAGTACGCTGATGTTTGTATTCATAAGCATAAT
Source organism: Cervus canadensis (assembly GCF_019320065.1). Taxonomy (NCBI): domain Eukaryota; kingdom Metazoa; phylum Chordata; class Mammalia; order Artiodactyla; family Cervidae; genus Cervus; species Cervus canadensis. The sequence continues at coordinate 17,757,616 of NC_057400.1, forward strand.
ATTTTAACTAAGGGAGATAGTTGCCCATTTGTGTAGAAGAAAGAGAAGCAGAAAAAGATTTCTCGAGGTCCTTGGTGGTGGGATGAGCTTGGAGATGCTGAAAAGCAGTTCTGTCTGTAATTGAGTCTATGCATATTGGGAGGAGTATTGAGATGTACTAATGAAATATACTCAGAGGTTTACAGAATCAGTAGAAAACATATATATGGCATTGTGTGTGTATATATGTATGTATTTACACATACACATATGCTCAATAGAATGGGAAAGACTAGAGATCTCATCAAGAAAATTAGAGATACCAAGGGAAAATTTCATACAAAGATGAGCACAATAAAGGACAGAAATGGTATGGACCTAAGAGAAGCAGAAAATATTAAGAAGAGGTGGCAAGAATACACAGAAATACTATGCAAAAAAGATCTTCATGACCCAGAGAACCACAATGGTGTGATCACTCACCTAGAGCCAGACATCCTGGAATGTGAAGTCAAGTGGGTCTTAGGAAGCATCACTACAAACAAAGCTAGTGGAGGTGATGGAATTCCAGTTGAGCTATTTCAAATCCTGAAAGATGATGCTGTGAAAGTGCCACAGTCAATATGTCAGCAAATCTGGAAAACTCAGCAGTGGCCACAGGACTGGAAAAGGTCAGTTTTCATTCTAACCCCAAAGAAAGGCAATTGCAAAGAATGTTCAAACTACCACACAACTGCACTCATCTCACACGCTAGCAAAGTAATGCTCAAAATTCTCCAAGCCAGGCTTCAACAGTATGTGAACCATGAAGTTCCAGATGTGCAAGTTGGATTTAGAAAAGGAAAAGGAACCAGAGATCAAGTTGCCAATATCTGTTGGATCATCAAAAAAGCAAAAGAGTTCCAGAAAAGCATCTACAATGCTTTATTGAATACACCAAAGCCTTTTACTCTGTGGATCACAACAAACTGTGGAAAATTCTTCAAGAGATAGGAATACCAGACCACCTGACCTGCCTCCTGAGAAATCTGTACGCAGGTCAGGAAGGAACAGTTAGAATCGGACATGGAACAACAGATTGGTTCCAAATTGGGAAAGGAGTACATCAAGGCTGTATATTGTCGTTGTGCTTATTTAAATTATATGCAGAGAACATCATGCAAAATGCCGGGATGGATGAAGCAAAAGCTGGAATCAAGATTGCCGGGAGAAATATCAGTAACCTCAGATATGCAGATGACACCACCCTTATGGCAGAAAGCAAAGAAGAACTAAAGAGCTTCTTGATGAAAGTTAAAGGGGAGAGTGAAAAAGTTGGCTTAAAACTCAGAAAACTAAGATCATGGCATCTGGTCTCATCACTTCATGGCAAATAGATGGAGAAACAGTGGAAACAGTGAGAGACTTTATTTTTTTGGGCTCCAAAATCACTGCAGATGGTGACTGCAGCCATGAAATTAAAAGACACTTGCTCCTTGGAAGAAAAACTATGACCAACCTAGATAGCGTATTAAAAAGCAGAGACATTACTTTGCTGACAAAGGTCCCTCTAGGCAAAGCTATGGTTTTTCCAGTAGTCATGTATGGATGTGAGAGTTGGACTGTGAAGAAAGATGAGTGCCGAAAAATTGATGCTTTTGAACTATGGTGTTGGAGAAGACTCTTGAGAGTCCCTTGGACTGCAAGGAGATCCAACCAGTCCATCCTAAAGGCGATTAGTCTTGGGTGTTCATTGGAAGGCCTTATGTTGAAGCTGAAACTCCAATACTTTGGCCACCTGATACGAAGAGCTGACCCATTAGAAAAGACCCTGATGCTGGGAAAGATTGAAGGCGGGAGGAGAAGGGGATGACAGAGGATGAGATGGTTGGGTGGCATCACCAACATGATGGAAATGAGTTTGAGTAGGTTCCAGGAGTTGGTGATGGACAAAGGAACGTGGCGTGCTGCAGTCAATGGGGTCATAGAGTCGGACACAACTGAGCGACTGAACTGAACTGATAAGCTCATACATATGTGCTATGTCTATGGTTATATTGCAATTAAGTATGGTTATTTATATACTACATAGTATATATAATGAAATATGTAAACTATAGTTTGCATAAGAAATGTTGTTGTTTAATCACTCAGTCATGTCTGACTCTTTGTGACCAATGGACTGTAACCTGCCAAACTCCTCTGTCCATGAGATTTCAAAGCAAGAATACTGGAGTGGGTTGCTATTTCCTTCTCCAGGGAATCTTCTGGACCCAGGGACTGAACTTGCATCTCTTACATTTACAGGCAGGTTCTTTACCACTGAGCCAAGCTGAGAAGCCCCATGCATAAGAAATAGAACTGTCTAAAACACATAATTTATATATATAATATTAATTTCATGTGTACTATATATTTAATATAATGCTAATATAATTACATAAAATATGTATAAACCAGTCCTGTTTGTTGTGTGTTATTGTAGAATATCAGATTCATGTAATGGTCCCTGCATGGCATACAGTCAATAAGCTGCGTTCTAAACTTGGAATCAGTGATTACATTGTTGCAATTCACTAATATGTTGCCCACAAAGGACACCTTGTCATATCCTGAAGTAAAGCCCAACATGTGGCAGTTGGCTGTTTAGTCACTAAGTCCTGTCCATTTCGTCACAACCCCATGGACTCTTTGCATAATTCTCCTTCTAGGCTCCTCTGTTCTTGGGATTTCCTAGGCCAGAATATTGGGGTGGGCTGCCATTTCCTTCTCCATAGGATCTTCCTGACCCAGGGACTGAACCTGCATCTCCTGCATTGCAGGCAGATTCTTTACTAACTGAACCCCAGTGAGGCCCAAAACCCAGCACAGCACAAACTATGTCTGAAATGATACAGAAAATCTAAACCTTGATGTGTACTACATTTTGAATCCTTTTATTGAGCTGTAAATTAATGATGTGTTCAGTGACTATTCTGAATTGGCTCATGCCTTTCTGCCGTTAAGCCTTGTCACATTCCATGTGCTTTGATCTTGTTTTAGGTCTCTGAAAGTGCTCAGCTATTGCCTAACAACTGCTATTTCTAGCTGTGTGCTTTATGTCATCTCCTTCTTTGTGGACAGGTGGCAGATTTTTTACTTCTTCTGGTGCATTCTTTGCTATGTGGTTTTGGGTGTTTGTATCCTAGGAGGAATGTATGTGCTAGTCTTTGGATTGGAAGTTGCTATTTAACCTTAACTTAAGATATGGACTCTGAAATTAAAATTATAAAAATGTTTTTCTTTCATGTTATCTCAACTTATTAAGGTTATAAAATATGATCAAGTACCTCAGCTAACAAGAGAAAAGCATCACATATGCAAAATATTTTCTCTGTGTCTGCCTCTAGGGAAAGAGTGAAGTAGGCAAAGGTACTTGTGAGTGGTACACACTAGGGATACATTCTTAGAAATTCACCATGTACATTAAAAGCTTTTACATGCATTGGAGAAGTCCTACAAAGAAGAAAACCTTAAATTTGGTTTAACTCTGCATTGTCCCCAAATTTATTTAATAACAGAGCCCTTCTTTAAATTTTTATCTCAGAGGATGTCTTTGTTCCTCTGAAAATATTTTAGGAATTTCTGAATGATGACATGTCATCTCTGATGAAAATCTGCTAACACAGGAAAGATGGGGAGATAGAACAGTATTTCTTTGTCCCCAGGAATGGTTAAAATCCAGCAGACTTTTTTCCTTGATCATTTGGGTATTAGGTCTGCAAGTGATTATTAGTTGTTGTTCAGTCGCTAAGTCATCACTGACTCTTTGTGACCCCATGGACTGTAGCACACCAGGCTCTTCTGTACTCTGCTATCTCCTGGAATTTGCTCAGATTCATGTTTATTGAGTTGGTGATGCTATCTAACCATCTCATCCTCTGTCATCCGCTTCAACTCTTGGCTTTAATCTTCCCCCAGCATAGGGGTCTTTTCCAATGAGTCTGCTCTTTGCATCAGGTGGCCAAAGTAGTGGAGCTTCAACTTCAGCATCAGTCCTTCCCTTCAGGGTTGCTTTCCTTTAGGACTGACTGGTTTGATTTCCTTGCTGTCCAGGGGACTCTCGAGAGTCTCCTCCAGCACCATGATTCAAAAGCATCAACTCTTTGGTGCTCAGCCTTCTTAATGGTCCAATTTGCCCCTCCATACACGACTACTGGAGAAACCATAGCTTTGACTATATGGACCTTTGTTGGCAAAGGGATGTCTCTTTTGATATGCTATCTAGGTTTATCATAGCTTTCCTTCCTTTCCTTTCACTTTCCTAATAATAATAATAATCTTTATAATAATAACAATTTTCATTATGTGAATGCAAACTATCCCCATATCTCAAATGATATTACTTCAGTTCACTTTTACTGTAAATTAATTCCCACAAAGCACTCTGGGAAATTCCCATCATGCATGAGTGGGTGGGTTGAGGGGCTAAAAGGAGTTGACCCAGGCTTCAGGCCACTCTCCTGTGCTCACCTAGCTAGAAAAGAATCATGAGGATGGATTTTCTCAGTGTGCTATCTAGCAAAGGGCTTGAATGTCCCATAGGACTCTCAGCTTTATGGGTGGTTGGGGCTATATTTAATTGTTACTCCTCTGATTCCCTTTAACTGTTGTATGTGGTGGTGATACTTGGTACCCATCTCAGGTAAGAACTTTGGGTGCACCACTGTATAGACTGAATAGATCATGAACCCAGGTGGGTCTTCTTCATCTCATGCCAATCCATGGCCACTTATAAGAATGTCTGATGCACTCTCGCTCTTGAAGACTTAGGCTGCCAGTTCTGCCAATGGCAACTTTCACCTTGATGAGATGCTTCCTTGAGGTTCCACTCCTTTCAAGGAGGACAAGGTCTGTTCCAGATTTTCTTGTTTAATATTTAGGCAGCCAAGTATTCAAGTTCTTTGTATTGATTTTACTTGAGCTCAGAAATGAATCAGCTTTATCTGATCTTGGGTGATTATTTTCATTTTGCTCCTTAATCTCATTCTGCCTAGAATTAAGCACTGGCCTTAGAATGAGTGGCTCAAATGGTAAAGAATCTGCCTGCAGTGTGGAAAATCTGGGTTCATTTCCTGGGTTTGGAAGATTCCCTCAAGAGGGGAATGGCTATCCACTCCAGTATTCTTGTCTGGAGAATTCCAGGAACAGAGGAGCCTGGCAAGCTACAGTCTATGGGGTCACAAAGAGTCAGACATAACTGAGTGACTTTCAGTTTAGAATGAGTAATGGCAAGGAGTATGAGGTTCCTCTATTTGGATTCCACCAGGGACCAGGCCTGATGGGCATCACCCTTTATCTCTCTACCCTCCTGCTTCTGCCTTACTGACTGGATGCATTCTTATGGCATTACATTTCTAGTTTTTGCAAGATTTCCTTAGAATAAATGAGTGAAACACCCCCAGAAAATTTAGGTATGCAAAAAATACACTTTTTTCATTCATCTTTAGATTAGCTTGATTATTTTGAGCCCTCTTACCACCAGAGTCCCTCCCCTTTCCTCTGGGACGTCTACCTATTCCTCAACCATCAGTTCACACTGGCCATCACTTAGATGGCCCTTATTCTTGATAGGCTAGCTGCCAACTCTCTCTAGAACTTCTATGTCATGGCTGGCTCTCTGTGTCACTTTTCCACTGTGCTGGATCTCTCAGAGGTTCCCATTGGCCCTGGCCTTATCTGCCTGGACATCCACAGCTGCCATTTTCTTTCTGGGGAAGGAAGATACAAGGTCTCTATGTCTCTCTCTCTCTCACTAACATCAACATCTCTATTATTATCAATTTTGTTCTAGGTAGCAGAAACATAAGGGATAAACTTTTATTTTTGAGCCAGGAGGCATGTGCTAGGGAAAGGAGACCCATTCCTCAGGAACATCCAACAGAATCTTAATGGACTAGACTTCTGTCTACACAGAAGTCAGAGGCTTATTGTGCTATGTTTGCTTTGAAAAATATCTTCAGATCACCATCTGATAAATCTCTGTGTTTCTGTAAACAAAATATACCTTTCAACCATGATTCTTCCATCTCTCAACCCCATAGAAATGTGGGTACTGGGTCTTTGACCTAAACACCCTTCCATATAATGGTGCCACTCAAATCCTCCTAAGATGTGAGCATGAAGGTATTTCCACAGAATGCTTGTGTATCCACTGGAAACCTGTATCATGGCAGTTTTCTCAGCTTTACCTCTGTCTGGGGCTTCCTCCTCAGGCTGAGCGGTGTCCCAAGTTAACAGTTTTAAATCAAGTCTTCCAGACTCTTCTTAGATGTTTTCCTGGGTGTCTGAGAATATTATCATGTCCACAAACTGAAAAGACCATATTTGCTCTCTTTTTTCTCTTTCTGTCGAGTTTCCTGAAAATATCTAGGGAACTTAGGGCATCTAGGAGTTCTTTCTAAATTAGCCTACTTTTCAAGGCTGCTTTGGGGATTGAGTAACATGATTGTTATAAAATGTCAGCCACAGTGTCTGCTACTGTGTCAGTGCTATTACTGCAGCAAGCCTGTGACCACCATGATAATTCTACCCCCTGTCAATTTTTAGGGTTGTGAGTCATAGACTGGGATGATAAGATCTGATATATAATTCTTATTTATTTGAATCCTCTAAGAGAAAAAGGATAATAGCATCTTGTTCAGTAATGTGCCTGAAGCAATTAGGATATTCTGATCAGAGCTATGACTAAGATCAACAGTATTTCTGTAGACATGTATTTGATTTAACTAACAACCATGAGAAGATTGGACACTCCATCCCTGATTGCATGGGCTTCATGGAGCCTGGCAATAAGGAGTCCGAAGAGTTGCAGCAAAGAGTAATGGGTATTACAGGTGGGGTTTTGTAAAACCAATGTTTAAGAATCCCATTGGGAATTATGTTGGATGTTTATTCTTTGAAGCACAAGCTAAGGAAACACAGCAGCCTCCCTGGAGACTCACTGGTAAAGAATCTGCCTGCAGTGCAAGAGATGTGGGATCAGTCCCTGGGTTAGGAAGATCCCCTGGAGAAGGAAATGGCAGTTCACTCTAGTATTCTTGCCTGGGAAGTCTGATGGACAGAGGAACTTGGGGGCTACAGTCTACGGGGTCGCAAAAGAGTCAGACATGACTTAGTGACTAAACAGTGACAAATCCAATGGAATATTACTCAGACATAAAAAGGATTTATGTTTTCTTAAAGCCTACACGTATAATGCCAACATTGCTCCCTTTTCCATGAGCCTCTAATAGACAACAATAGGCAAGGCATTCCTCGTGAAGCTCAACACATATTGATTATTCACTGTGGAACTTGGTTCTTATTTTCTGGGTGGAGGCACAGCCTACAAATTTCAACATCCCAAGCACTTGCTCCTCTTTGCTTTCTTTGTGGTATAAAACAAACACATCTCTGTTCCTCTTGAAGTGTCATCACTGCCTAGTGATCAATAAGGAAAGGGAGAAAGTCCTTTAGAATACTGGACCGAGTTCAGCTTTACTGCATGCCTGGCCTACACTTCATTGCCTTTCTCAGTGAACTGATGCAAAAAAGCTGAATAAATGATTTGTGTGTGTGTGTGTGTGTCTTCAGGGAATTGAGAGGGCTTAGCTGAAGTGTTTATTCCAAGTAAAGTCAAAGTTGAGTGGAGCATATATATGGGATGAGAACATCCCATCAATATCCCTTGACAGGTATCAAAGCCCCAGGAGTTCTGGGGCCGTCAGGGAGCTGGGCCATTGAGCTGGGACTCTGGCAAGGCTGAGGGGTATAGGCAGGAGAGGAAGAGCAGGACCCCGAGCCCCTCCCACCAGCTACCCTCAGAATAGACCTCCTCCTAAATATATTTTACCTAAGGGGCATTGCACTGCTTCATTTGCTCAAGAGATATGGCTTCTAAAAATAGGTAAACTGCAATTACAGTGGGAAATATTTGGAGTCGATAAAACTGAAGGGTACAATGTCAGAACAACTGAGCCATTTACCCTGAGAAAGCTCTTTGACCTCAGGCTTTGATGACCTCATCTAGCAAAGCACACCAATCTCAGTAATAATATGGGGAAGATAGTAAATGTTTCAAAAATGACAGCTGTTACTATTGATGCTATATTTATTCTAAGGACACATCATTTCTTATTGGTGCCTGTGACTTTCTTTGTGTGCGGAACCTCTGAGCCTTGGTGGATGTACCCAAAGAGTAACTTTGTTCATGTTCTCATGCACACAGAGGCAGGAAAGATCCCATTTCACATAATCAACTGTGAAGGGCCTCTGGGAAGCTGTGTGTTCCTAGCTGGCGATCTAGGAGATTAACTTCCCTAAGCATTCACAGTTAGTTTGTTGCTTATATAAAGTGCGTTTTTATGGAATTTCCATTTGTTTGTCCTGTTTTTCCTCCCTTTCCACCTTGGATGACAGACCGTTGATGGAGCCCTTTTCTCCCCTTGCAGCTGTAGAGTGTTATCACAGAAACCAGTGTGATATACTGTAAAGATCACTGGATTGGGCTTCTGGAAGGCCACCATCCATTCCATTTCTGCTCCAAATGACTGTGTGACCTTGAGCAAGTCATGGAATTTGTTTGGACTTCACTCCCTGCTTCAAAAACTGGGCTATAAGATTTCCTTTCCATTCCCACAATCTTGGTTGTTTGCAGGCTGTAGATGTGAGTGATCTGAAAAGACCCACTTTATGTCAGATGCAATGAAGTATATGAGGTTTGGGATGCTCTTTTAGGCTTCAGAATTTTTAGAAACCAGAAATATTGATAAACATTTTTTAAAAGGTAGTTTTCTGTCTGTGGTGTTTGCATGAACTGATTAGCCATTCAGATAGATTTCTAATCTGCTCTACTGTCAAGCTTCTTTTAATGGATGTTCTGGCTACTGGCAACTAATAATTTATAATCATAAATGATAAGTGACAGAGGCATGTGTCCATGACGATGAAATGGACTTAGAACATGCTGTTAGATGTCAAATAGAACACAATCATGCAAAAAAAACTTGAGATGTCAGCAGCAATGTATATGCTTACTGGAAGTGTCAATATGCAGTTTAGATACTCTGTGGTGGTCTGGAATTTGAAATCATGAAAAATATTCAAAAGTGTATCTTTATAATTATGAAAATAATGTTTAGTATCTCTCAACTGTTGCTGTTAAATTTTTCTAAAATATTTTTCAAGGTCCCAAATATGTATTTTGAAAATAGTTTTAGTATTAATGAAGGTTTTTTGATTGCTATGAAAACACAATGGAATTTTTTTAAGTGCTACTTTATGCTTTTTCAGTTCAGTCACTCAGTCTTGTCTGACTGTTTGTGACTGCGGCACATCAGGCCTCCCTGTGCATCACCAACTCCCAGAATTTGCTCAAACTCATCTCCATTGAGTCAGTGATACCATCCAACCATTTCATCCTCTGTTGTCCCCTCTCCTCCCGCCTTCAATCATTCCCAGTATCAGGGTCTTTTTCAGTGAGTCAGTTTTTTTCATCAGGTGGCCAAAATGTTGGAATTTCAGCTTCAGCATCAGTCCTTCCAGTGAATATTCAGGACTGATTTTCTTTAGGATGAATTGATTGGATCCCCTTGCAGTCCAAGGGCCTCTCAAGAGTCTTCTCCAACACCACAGTTCAAAAGCATCACTTTTTCAGCACTCAGCTTTCTTTAGAGTCTAATTCTCACATCCATACATGACTACTGGAAAAACCATAGCTTTCACTAGAGGGACCTTTGTCAGCAAAGTAATGTCTCTGCTTTTTAATATGCTGTCTAAGTTGGTCATGGCTTTTCTTCCAAGAAGGAAGTGTCTTTTAATTTCATGGCTGCAGTCACCATCTGCAGTGATTTTGGAGCCCAAGAAAATAAAGTCTGTCACTGTTTCCATTTTTTCCCCATTTATCTGCCATGAAGTGATGGGAGCGGATGCCATAATCTTCATTTTCTGAATGTTGAGCTTTAAGCCAACTTTTTCAGTCTCCTCTTTCACTTTCATCAAGAGGCTCTTTAGTTCTTCTTCACTTTCTGCCATAAGGGTGGTGTCATCTGCATATCTGAGGTTATTGATATTTCTCCCGGCACTCTTGATTATGCTTTTTGATGTGATGGTAAATGGGAATGTCTCCCTGATTTCTCTTTCTGATCCTTTATTGTTAGTGTATAGGAATGCAAGATATTTTTGTGCATTAACTTTGTATCCTGCAACTTTACCACATTCATTGATGAGTTCTAGTAGTTTTCTGGTGGCATCTTCAGGGTTTTCCGTGTATAGTATTATGTCATGTGCAAGTGGTTATAGTTTTTCTTTTATAGTTTGGATACTTTTTATTTCTTTTTCTTCTTTGATTGTCATGACTAGGACTTCCAAAACTATGTTGAATAATAGTGGCCAGAGTGGACATCCTATCTTATTCCTGATCTGACAGGAAATGCTTTCAGTTTTTCACAATTAAAAATGATGTTTGTTATGGATTTATCATACATGTCCTTTATTACAATGAGGTAGGTTCCTTCTTTGCCTACTTTCTGGAGAGTTTTTATCAAAAATGGGAGTTGAATTGTGTCAGAAGCTTTTTCTACATCTATTGAGATGATCATATTTTCTTTTTAATTGAATTATTCTGTCTCTTTTTATTTATCTTTTTATTCGAGGGTAATTGCTTTACAATATTGTCTTGGTTTCTGCCATACATAAACATGAATCACATGTATACATATGTCCCCTCCCTGCTAAAACCCCTCCCAATCTTCCTCCCCATTCTACCCCATCCTACCCTGAGGTTGTCACAGAGCACAGGTTTGAGCTCCCTCACTCAGCAAATTCCCACATACTATCTGTTTTACATATGGTAATGTGTATGTTTCCATGCTATTCTCTCAATTCATCCTACTGTCTCCTTCCCCGACTGTGTTCACAAGTCTCTTCTCTATATCTGTGTCTCTGTTGTTGCCCTGCAAATAGATTCATCAGTACTGTCATTCTAGATTCCATATGCATGTGTTAGTATGTAATATTTGTCTCTTTCTGACTTAACTCTGTGTAATAGGCTCTAGGTTCATACACCTCATTAGGACTGACTCAAATGTGTTCTTTTTAAGAGCTGAGTAATATTCCATTGTGTATACGTACCACACTTTCTGTATTCATTTATCTGTCAGTGGACATTTTTCAATGGATCATATGGTTTTTATTCTTCAATTTGTTGATGTGGAGTATCACATTGATTGATTTGTGGATATTTTAGACTCTTTGTATCCCTTGAATGAATCTCACTTGATCATGGTGTATGATCCTTTTAATGTGTGTTAGATTCACTATTTTGTTTAGAAATTTTGCATCTATGTTCATCAGTGACATTGGCCTATAATTTTCTTTTTTTGTGGTATAATATCTTTGTATGGTTTTATTATCAGGGTATTGGTGGCCCTGTATAATGAGCGTGGGAGTGTTTCTTTCTTTACAATTTTTTGGAAGCGTTTCAGATGGGCAGGTGTTAACTCTTCTCTAAATACTTCATAAATTCTCCTGTGAAGTCAGCTGATCTTAGACTTTTGCTTTTTGGAAGATTTTTAATCACAATTTCAATTTCAGTACTTGTGATTTCTCTGTTCATATCTTCTATTTCCTCATGGTTCAGCCTTGGAAGGTTGTACCTTTGTATGAATTTGTCCATTTCTTTTAGGTTGTCCAATTTATGGTGCATAGTTGCTTGTAGTGGTGTTTTATGATCCTTGATATTTCTGTTATGTCTGTTGTAACTTCTCCTTTTTCCTTTCTAATTTTATTGACTTGAGTCCTCTTCCTGTTTTTCTTGATGAGTCTGGCTAAAGGTTTTGTTCATATTCTCAAGGAACCAGTTTTTAGTTTCATTGATCTTTGCTGTTCTTTTCTTTGTCTCTATTTCTTTTATTTCTGCTCTAATCTTTACGGTTTATTTCCTTCTACTAACTTTGGATTTTGTTGGTTCTTCTTTCTCTAGTTGTTTTAGGTGTAAGGCTGGGTTGTTTATTTGAGATTTTTCTTGTTTCTTGAGGTAAAATTGTATTGCTATAAATTTCCCTCTTAGAATTGCTTTTCCTGTGTCAGTTGTTTTTGGATCATTGTATTTTCATTGTCATTTGTCTCTAGGTATTTTTTTATATTCTCTTTGATTTCTCCAGTGATCCATTGGTCATTTAGGAACATGTTTAACCTCTGTGTCATTGTGTTTTTACCACAGAGACATGGATAAAGAACATGTGTTTCACATATACAGTGGAATATTGTTAAGCCATAAAAAAGAGTGAAATAATGCCATTTTCAGCAATGTGGATAAACCTAGAGATTGTTATGCTGAGTGAATTAAGTGAGAGAAAGACAAGTATCATATGATATTGCTTATATGTGGAATCTAAAAGAAGGGTACAAATGAACGTATCTTTTGTACAAAAAGGAAACTGAGTTACATATGTAGAATACAAATTTATGGTTACCAGGTGTTAAGATGGGGAAGAATAAATTGGAAGATTGGGATTGACATATACACACTGCTATATATAAAACAGATAGCTAATAAGGATCTACTGCACAGCACAGGGCACTCTACTCAATACTCTGTAATGGCCTATATAGGAAAAGAGTGGGTTATGTATTTGTATAGCTGATTCACTTTTCTGTATATCTGAAACTAATGTGCTCTGCTACATGGTAAGTCGCTTCAGCTGTGTCCGACTCTTTGCAACCCTCTGAACTGTGAGCCCACCAGGCTCCTCTGTCCATGGGGCCCTCCTCCAGGGATCTTCCCTACCCAGGGGTCGAACTCAGGTCTCTTATGTCTCCTGCATTGGCAGGCAGGTTCTTTACTACTAGCACCACCTGGGAAGCCCACTTGAAACTAACACAACATTGTAAATCAACTATAATGAAAAAATATCTAATAAAATCCATAAAATAAATGAAATGCATTATGGTTTAAATTCCTTCCCATTAATTTTTTTTTCCTGTCTCTCCATTTTCTGTGTTGTGTGCCTGTTGCTATCAGAGGCATAACTCACAAATGGATATAGCTAATGAGCAGGTTTGCTCTGAAAGGTTAGAAAGTGTTGGGTGACTTTATACATCTCCTGCTAGTGGAAATTATTAATTGTCATAATATATTTTGAAATGTAGACTCAGGAACTGTCATCTGTTCTGACTTTCATCAGTGTACCTGGCTTCAGTGGTCCCTTTCAACTTCTGGGCTTCTGCTTTCGATTTAATAGACTCTGGGAAGCCAAATTAAGATTGTTAATGCTGTGTACAAGCTAAGTGTAGACAACCCTGAGGGGCCTGATGTCCTTTCATAAGCATGTAGGCATTATATTTAGTGCACAGTTATTATGAGATATATTTAATGTCTCATTCATTTTTATATTCCCAGAGTCTAATACACTACTTGTCAAATAGCAGATAATGAATAATGGTTGTTTCGGTGAATAAATGCTCACTGGCCACTTTTTCTCATCCCTTGGGTTCTTTGATGTATTTTAGAAAGTGTGATTTCCTAGATAATTGTCCACTGTGTAATGGAGATATTACTTTAATTTCTCCATGATCAATGTGAAAGCTTTTTGAGATGTGAAAGTTATGACAGAAGTTCCAAGCAATTTCTTGTAGATGAGACATCTTACAAGTGGATCAATGCTGTTTTATGTCACATTGTGTAATGCTCAGGTTTCTGAGTGCTTTGGTACAGTAATTATCCACCAATAATTTGTTTAGAACAGTAAAGCTCAGCCGTGTCATCCATGTCATTCCTCAGTGTTCTTGGTCGAGTTAAATATAAAGCGATGTCGGGATAATAAAAGCTGTGGTTGAAAGAAAGTGAATAATAAAACAAACATCTCTTCCTATTGTGTGAATGGTATTAAATCAAGGTTGCTACTTCAAACAGTGGCAAGAACAGTGTGAACACTCCTGGGAATATGTTTATTCCCTGTTCTCTGGAGTGCTTTTTTTCCCCCCTTGGTGCCAGGCTTCTTAATACCACATCTAAAATTCAAGCATCCAGTGGGCTGCCTTAACTGTGATGATTTAGATTGGGTGATGCATTCATCAAAACTAATCCACTTAAGGATAACTTAATTAAGAGAATACAATTTGCCAGCACTTTTCTACTTTTAGAGGAATATTACATTAGAACATTCACAGATTTGCACTTTCTGCAAAAATCCAGACACAGAAAGAGGAATCCTAGTGTTTTAAAAGTGAATGTAACTTGAGATTTCATTGATGCTACCCTGTGTCCAAAAAATTTACTTCTATACCAAAATGTTAGCATGTTAATTAAAACTGATGTGACTTGAAATACTTCACAGTTTATTGCAGAGTAGCTGTATTTATCTCATAGAAAGGGTAATGAGTCGCAGGTGGATGGTGATTTTACATAATCTTAGTGTAGGTAAACAAGCAGAAAATTACTATTCCTATTACACCATTGAAATGTTTTCAAGTTTTAGTTTAAAACTTATATATGCAATTATGTATGTAATTAAAGTTTTAAGCCTTTAATTGTTCTCAATTTTTTTTTGGTTTCAAATTTTTATTTTATATTGGCGTAGAGTTGATTTGCAATGTTGTGTCACTTTCTGCTGTATAACAAGGTGATTCAGTTTCAATTCAGTTCAGTCGCTCAGTCGTGTCCGACTCTTTGTGACCCCATGGACTGCAGCAGGTCAGGCTTCCCTTTCAATCACCAGCTCCCAGAGCTTACTCAAACTCATGTCCATCAAGTTGGTGATGCCATCCAGCCATCTCATTCTCTGTCATCCCCTTCTCCTCCTGCCTTCAATCTTCCCCAGCATTAGGGTCTTTTCAAATGAGTCAGTTCTTCACATTGGGTGGCCAAGGTATTGGAGTTTCAGCTTCAGCATCAGTCCTTCCAAGGAATATCCCTCCAAGGAATATTCAGGATTGGTTTCCTTTAGGATGGACTTGTTGGATCTCCTTGCAGTCCAAGGGACTCTCAGGAGCCTTCTTCAACACCACAGTTCAAAAGCATCAAATATTCAGTGCTCAACTTTCTTTATAGTCCAACTCTCAAATCCATACATGACTACTGGAAAAACCATAGCTTTGACTAGATGTACTTTTGATGGCAAAGTAATGTCCCTGCTTTTTAATACGCTGTCTAGATTGGTCTAGTTTTTCTTCCAAGGAGCAAGGATCTTTCAATTTCATGGCTGCAGTCACCATCTGCAGTGATTTTGGAGCTCCCCAAAATAAAGTCGGTCACTGTTTCTGTTGTTTCCCCATCTATTTGCCATGAAGTGATGGGCCCAGATGCCATGATCTTAGCTTTCTGAATGTTCAGTTTTAAGCCAACACTTTCACTCTCCTCTTTTACTTTTTTCAAGAGGCTCTTCAGCTTTTTTCTTTTTTCACTTTCTGCCATAAGGGTGGTATCATCTGCATATCTGCATATATATGTATTTTTTTTTTCAAATTATTTTCCCATATAGTTTATTACATAGTATTGAATAGCATTCTATATGCTTGGCAGTGGGTCCTTGTTGATTATCTCTTTTACAGATAGTTGTGAGTATATGTTAATTCCAACCTCCTAATTTATCCTTTCTTCTACCTTCCTTTCCCCTTTGGTAACCATAAATTTGTTCTCTAATTCTGTGAGTCTGTTTCTGCTTTGCAAATAAGTTCATTTGTATCATTTTTAGATTCTACATATAACTGACGTGTTTGTCTTTGTCTGACTTCACTTAGTATGATAATCTCTAAGTCCATTCATTTTGCTACAAATGGTATTATTTCATCATTTTCTATGGCTAAGTAATATTCCATTGTATATATGTACCACATCTTGTTTATCCCTTCATCTGTTGATGGACATTTAGGTTTTTTTCCATGTCTTGGCTATTGTAAATAGTGCTGCAATGAACTCTGGGGTGCATATATATATTTGAAGTATGGATTTCTATATATATATGCCCAGGAATGGGATTTCTGGATCATATGGTAGCTCTATCTTTAGTTTTTTAAGGAACCTCCAAACTCAAAATGGATTAAAGACCTAATTATATGACCAGATGCTATAAAATTCTGGAAAACATAGTCAGAACAGTCTTTGGCATAAATCAGAGCAGTATCTTCTAGGGTCCATCTCCTAGAATAATGAAAATTTTGTTTTATTTGTGTTACTTGAAGCTTATTTCCAATTAAGAAATATAAAATGATTATTGTTTGCACATAGGTTTCTTATTTTTTTCTTTAGATTATTTATCTCAGATGTATATTCTGAATATAACCATATGTTTTATATATGTTAAATTTAAAAGTGATACTCTTTTTCTTCATGCAACTGCTCAAATTTTAATCAGCTCTTCTATTTATGCACTTGGACAAGGGATTTAAGATTTGTCATACTACAGGTCACATTTTACTTCAATATGCATGTTTTTTGAAATGACAAAATCCCTCAGGGCTGTGTGATTTTCACTAGTGTGGGTGTTTTAACTTCATAGCCAAACACAACTGAATAAATCGTGGGACACATTTTTCTCTCCATGTCTGAAAAATGCAAATTGTTATAGGTCAGTTGCTGAGAGGTCTTGTCATATCTCAGATGTCTTGTTTACAATTTGTTTTTCATTTTTTCCAAGCATAGCCAATTCATGTTACATTTACTTGTTATTCAGATTTCTTTCAGTTGTCTACAAAGTTCGCTTTAACATGTGGAAAAACTATTCTCCCTCGACCATGCCTTCCTAAATGCACTGACTAAAGTTTATAAATATGCATGTGTCTTAGTATGCAAAAACTGCTGGGTCCTAAATTCCCAGGGTCAAGAGGGGGAAATCCTGCGCCCCCACCACCTTGATGACTTGTTCTACTGACACCCAAAGGAATATTAACAGATCGGAGAGATTGTAGCTAAGTGAAGAAATGGATTTGCCTTGTGATTTTAGGATCACACATACCAATGCACACCGTGGAAAAGGGTCTTTTCAAATGTAGGGCAGGAGCCCAAGCTTGGGGTCACACATATCTGGAGTTTCATTCTAGTCTGTCACACGCTAGTTGTGTAACTTGGGTGTGCATTGTAACTTCTGTGAGCTCCATTTCCCTCCACTGATAAAATGAGCAAAGTAGCCCCACTTCATGGGATTGTTATGAGGAACAGAAGGAAGGAAGGCACTTGTCAAGTCACCAGTGATGTAAGATAAACCAACTGGCTCACTGTTTAAAAAAAAAAAGCCTTCATTTGCCTTGATTTGTAGTGTGGTGTAAATACTCCCACCATGGCTGATTTTAAATCATGAATGACTTAATGACCACCTGGCAAAATTCCTGAATATTTAACAAGAAACCAAGCACAGCACAGCACCACTAGCCTTTAACAAATGGTAGCAGTTATTTCTTTTTATTTATTTGTTTTTAATTGGAGGATAATTGTTAATAATTATATTTTGTCTTCCATTGATCTAGAAAAAAGTTTGGCTGTTTGGTAAGATTCTATATAGATGGAAAAATGAAAGCTAAGGGAAGAATAGTAATTTATACAGTTTAAAATATCAATGATTTCAAGTAATAAAAAGCTACCTTAACAGTTTTGAAATGGGCAAAAACTTAGAAGAAAACAGAATGTTAATAATAAGAAAATGTGTTAATCAAATATTTTAAATTTAAGAATAAGGATCACTTTGTAAGAGGTTCTAGATTGATTAAATTTACTGTGAGCTTTTCAAGATTGGTTAGAAGAGGCTCTACTATTTTGGTCTTACATTCCTATTTTAAATTTAAGAATAAGGATCACTTTGTAAGAGG
The DNA here is from genome assembly GCF_019320065.1 of Cervus canadensis. NCBI lineage: Eukaryota > Metazoa > Chordata > Mammalia > Artiodactyla > Cervidae > Cervus > Cervus canadensis. The sequence goes on from NC_057400.1 coordinate 17,775,394, forward strand.
TTCTCGATTGATTAAATTTACTGTGAGCTTTTCAAGATTGGTCAGAAGAGGCTCTACTATTTTGGTCTTACATGCTTTAATATACAGGAATAAATTCTAAGTATAAAGTTGTGCATACTTGACACCTAAACAAATAGAAACTGACAGCCTATATTTTAAAACCCAGTGTTTTTGCAAAAAAGGCTTTGTTTTCATTTTAACTAATAACGGTTTTAGATCATTCAAAACAGATTTTATTTTTTTAATTGAAGTGTAGTTGATTTACAATGTTGTGTAATTTTGGGTTTTCAGCAAAATGATTTAGTTATGTACATGTTATATACATTATATATAGTTATTATATATACCTATATATATGGACTTCCCAGGTGGTGCCGGGGTAAAGAATCTGGCTACCAATGCAGGAGACACAAGAGACCTGGGTTTGATCCCTGGGTCAGGAAGATCCCCTGGAGTAGGGAATGGCAACCCACTCCAGTATTCTTGCTGGGAAATCCCATGAATAGAGGAGCCTGGTGGGCTAGAGTGCACAGGGTCACAAAGAGTCGGACATGACTGAGTGACTGAATACATACTGCAGTATGTATATGTATAAACTGAACATGTGTATATATAAACTGAATAGTCAGTTATATATATATATAAACTGTCATATAGTCAGTTATACATATAAACAGTTTTATATATGTTCATACACACTATATATATATGTGTATATATTTATGCTTTTTCAGATATTTTCCCCTTGTTGGTTATTATAAAATATTGAGTATAGTGCCCTGTGATATATAATAGGTCCTTATTGGTTGTCTATTTTATATATACTAGTATGTATATTTTGGGCTTTCCTGGTGGCTCAGGCAGTGAAGAACTTGCCTGTATATGTTAATCCCAAACTCCTGGATAGATCAAAAATTAAAATCTAATTTTAATTGATTAAAATTATTAAATAATTTAAAATGATTAAAATCTAAATATTTAAAAAGTTTCCTACAACCACATATTTTTTGAAATAGTAACCATGGATTTGGGTTTTGTATTTTGTTTTTTAATAATAGTATTTTTGTTTTTTTAATAATAGTAAATATTTGCATGCATGGTCTGGGATGCTGGACAGGGAGTGGCATATTGAACCTGAATCTGCTCCAGAACATCTAGACACCTGGAGCCTACAAATAACTACCATGTCACAGTAAACATCTCAGTGTACAGAATACTAAACTATGGGTGATTCAGGAGGAAATAATCAGAATTAAAGATGATTGATTCAAATGGCCTGTGCTGAACGCTGCACTTTCCATGCGCACTGGCTGTGCCTGAGGAGACAGTGCTGGGACAGCTCACCCGGGAAGGAGTGGTGTGGGAAACCTAAGGGCATTTTGGTGACCGTAGGCTGACTTCATTCAGTAAAACTCTGTCTGTTTCAACAAGAAATGGAGCACCACACTCGAGTGTGGGGGCACCAAAAGAAGATGAGAGTACATTTTATTCTCTCTCACAAAGTGACAGAAATCATCAGCAGTGAAATTATCAACATGGTGTTGCCTAGAATAGCAGGTCTGCACACCCAGGGCTCAGGGAAAGAACTGGGGGACTGGGTACATTACAACCTCAAAAGTATAGCCCTGCCACAGTGAGAGATCCTCATTGCAGCAAATGCAAATACCTGTTTCTCTGGGGAGGCACATGTCTCTTCCTAAATGCATGTTACTATACACATTTATTGCTCCTAGAAATGTACTGGATGTGCTTGAAAAATACATTCCAGGGACTAATTAAGTGACATGTTGGAGTTTGATCAGATTTGAGGAAAGAGAGAAAGACTTCACCTTCTTTCTCTTGCTTGTGGAAATTAAATGATTTCTCGGGGTGTGAATTGCCTTTATGCTGATTCCAAATCTAGTAAAGGGGCAAACATAACATGGTTAAGTGATAAACTTCTTTTTTCAGGCTCTTATTAAATATTTAAGTAAAGAGAAAAGGAGGAAACTTTTTTTTTCATTGACACAAAATGTGATTACTTGCTGTCTTTGTGGAAAGATCGATGATCAGCCTAATGGATGAGGCCAACTAGTGTGTTTATAGTTAGGATGCAAAAAGAAAAGCAAGAAACATCAATGGGTAGCTCTTTTATCTGTCCATTTCTTGAAACTTTCTCATAAAACTAATTAATTAAAAGATTTGGCATATTCCAAGCTAATGTTGGAAGTTATTGTTGTTTAGTTGCTAGGTCATGTCTGATTCTGCGACCTCATAGATTGTAGCCTGCCAGACTTCTCTGTCCTTGGAATTTTCCAGGCCAGAATACTGGAGTGGGTTGCCAGACTTCCTCTTCCAGAGGATCTTCTTGACCCAGAGATCAAACCCACACCTCCTATGTCTCCTGCATTGGAGAATTCTTTACCACTGAGCCTCCAGGAATGCCTTTTGAAGCTTTACCCAGCCAATATATTTCAGGGATTGTAGGGGCAGAATTTCCACAGACTTCAGTGATGCTGCTTTTATTAACTTCACTTTTACCCCGGTATCAGATTTTTCTTTTTCATTCTGTATGTAAAAACCAAAACTGAGGACAGTATTTAGAAAGCAAATATATATTTAGGATGCTTGTGCAAGTTATTTTTTTAAATGTCTTTTTCTTCTGAGCTTATACTTAGGTTGTGAGCTGAAGAATTGGAAACATGAAAAATCCTAGTTTATTAAAATCCTGGATTTGGGGCTTTTCTTTTACATGAAACTCTGCCTAACTTGAAAGTATTAATATTGAGTTAGATATATAGGCTTTGAGACATAATAATCATAATGATACCAATCATTTAATACATGTGTGGTTTTACTTGGCATCACATTTTACCACTGATCCTCAGAAAAACTCTACAAGTCAGCACTTTAATTATCTTGTCCTGTAAGTGGGAAACTAAGACTTAGAAAGTTGAGGTAATTCATCCAACTTGACGTTGCTGTCGGAGATGGATTGGAGATTTCAAGAAGGGCCAACTGATGTAGAATCCACGTTCTTAACCACCAAGTTATATTTTATTTTCGTATCTCACAATTTCACACTGCTTGTGTCTCGAGGTGTACAGATTGGCCGTCTTGTGTGGATGGTGGCCTGGGATCCTGGAGTAATCGACCCCTCTGTCTTTTCTGCCCGCAGGCCCCTGGGGAAGGTGTACCGGAAACTGTGGGCCCGGCGGAAGCCAGAGCCGTGGCCTGTGGTGCTTCCACTCTGAGGGGTGGACGGGCCACCCGTCTGACTGTGATGAGCACAACAGACCTCCGAAGGAAAGAAGCTGCTTCCGCGTCTGTGACTGGCACAGAGGCCTCTTCCAGTGGGAGGTTTCCGACTGGCACCCCTGTGTACTGGCTCCGCCAGCCCCGGGCCTCGCCGGGCCCCGGGCCGCAGAGTGTGTGACCGCCCAGCACGGGTTGCAGCATCGGGCGGTGCGCTGTGTTCAGAAGCTGAACAGAACCATGGTTGTGAATGAGATATGTGAACACTTTGCCCCTCAGCCCCCCACGGAACAAGCGTGCCTCATCCCTTGCCCGCGGGATTGTGTGGTGTCTGAGTTCTCGCCGTGGTCTGCGTGTAGCAGTGGGTGTGGGAGGCAGTTACAGCACAGAACTCGGTCAGCCATCGCCCCCCCTCTCTATGGAGGGTCTCAGTGTCCTAACTTGACTGAGTCAAGAGCCTGTGATGCTCCCATTTCTTGTCCTCTTGGCGCAGAGGAATATACGTTTAGCCTTAAAGTTGGACCATGGAGTAAATGTAGACTGCCTCATCTCAAAGAACTCAACCTAAGTGGAAAAACCGTTCTGGATTTTAGCTCCGAGTCGAAGGAGTTCGTCACTTTCAGACATCACACTTACAAGGCGCATCACCATTCCAAGTCCTGGGACATAGAGATAGGTTATCAAACCCGCCAGGTTTGGTGTACAAGGAGTGACGGAAGAAATGCTGTGTTAAGGTAGGAGGTCTTCAGTGTTTATATCATGATTCACCTAAATATTTTGCAGTGTAATTTTATAAAAATTTTCTTCATGATTTCCTACAATGGGAAAATTGTAATCAGGTTTGGGATTTGAGTTTGTAAAAGTTTCTCTAGAAAAGCTTTCAATGTCAACTATAAAAATTTTTGAGTCTAGACCACAAGTACACTGAACTCCAGAGTAATTAATAGTGCAACTATATAGGATAAGTCATCTGGTTTCACATTTTATCAATGTATCAGTCAGCTAAAAAAAATAGATCTTGTGCCCAAAGTGCCCATCAAGAGATGAATGGATAAAGAAGCTGTGACAGTAGAATACAGCTCAGCCATAAAAAGGAATGAAATTCTGGCATTTGTAGCAACATGGATGGTCTCAGAGGGCAATGTGCTAAGTGAGATAAGTCAGAGAAAGACAAATATGGTATGATATAATTTATATGTAGAACCTAAAAAAATACAACAAACAAGGGAATAAAACAAAAAAGAAGCAGACTCATATTTGGAAGACAAACTAGTGAGGTTACCAGTGGGGAAAGGGAAAAGGCTAGGGTAGTATAGTATTAGGGAAAAAAGGGTTATTATGGGATTACATGAAATCATATGTGTAAAATTTTGAAAATTATAAAGTACTATTGAATTTAAAGAATCTTTCCTTCCATAAAAATTTTTTTTTGTTATTACAGTAATAAAAATACTAAGTGATTTATTATAATGACAAAATTTAAATAATTCTCAAATTTAGGATATAAGCTATATAAATATTTTTCATTTAAACTTATTTTTGTTTGTTTACTTTGTTTTGAGGATTAAGCAGATTCTCTTATTTCTGGGTTGTAGATGTTTTATAGTAATAATAATACCAATAAGTTAATCCAAGAATGTTTTCTTTGGCATTGATTTGATAAAAACATTATCTTGGACAGCAATAATTAGAAAGACATATTTTAGAGGGAATGGACTAAAACTTTTATAAGCAATAGTTTAGGCTTCAAACTTATTGGTAATTGTTTTACTTTACACTGTATTATAGTGTCATGACATAAACCATAAAAGTATATTAAAAGTAGTATCTGTTTACTTTTCCCTCAGAAGTTCTTAAGTGTAATCACTGGTATATTGCTAAATTTCTTCCAAATTAAGATGGCTTTCAATAGTTGGAATTATCAAACAATGAAACACTCATGGATGGAATTAATCATTATCATCAGTTGCTGTTTTCTTAGGATCCACAGCTGGCTCAAAGGACTATCTCTGCTATTTCAGAACAAAGTAATGCGATGATTTTTTTTCCCCCTCATTCTGCTTTACAAATGAGAATATTTTATCTTTGATGCTTCATTCTGATTTATACCATATAACTTGGCAAGTCCATTGAAGAGTGATTTTCTGTCTTTTATTGCCTGCCTCTGTGAAACAAAATATTAAACAGATGATTGGGGTGATTATTGTCTCAGTATGTATGTGGGATCTGTACAAACATTGTTTGTTAATATTCTCTACTGAAATATTACATAGAATGTTTTCAGCCTATAGTTGACTTTTTTTTTAACTAAAAAAATGTTGGCTTTTTTCTGTTTTTAAATTAATTTCTGTTTAAATTAATAGACTTTATTTTTTAGAATGATTTTGGATTTACAGAAAAATTGAACAGCAAATCTAGAGCTGCCATGTATCTCCTCATCACTCCCTCTCTACACATATACCATTTCATACACACATCATACGTTAGTATAGGTTGTTTAGTACATTTGATACAATGAATGAACTAATACTGATGCATTACTGAAACTCATAGTTTACATTAGAGTTTACTTTTTGTGCTGTACATTCTGTGAACTTGGACAAATGTATAATGACATGTATCCAGCGATACTATATAATATGCAATAGTTTCACTACTCTAAGAATCTTCTTTACTGTCTCTACTAATTCTACCTCTCCTCTCCCCAAACCCTTGGCAACCAGCAGTCATTTTACTATCACCTCCAAGTTTCAGCAATTATAAGTAAAGTTTCTGTAAACATTCAGGTGCCAATTTTTTTTTTTTTCTTTCTTTCTTTTTTTTTTTTTTATTAGTTGGGGGCTAATTACTTCACAACATTTCAGTGGGTTTTGTCATACATTGATATGAATCAGCCATGGATTTACACGTATTCCCCATCCCGATCCCCGCTCCCACCTCCCTCTCCACCCGATTCCTCTGGGTCTTCCCAGTGCACCAGGCTGGAGCACTTGTCTCATGCATCCCACCTGGGCTGGTGATCTGTTTCACCATAGATACTATACATACTGTTCTTTTGAAATATCCCACCCTCACATTCTCCCACAGAGTTCAAAAGTCTGTTCTGTATTTCTGTGTCTCTTTTTCTGTTTTGCATATAGGGTTATCATTACCATCTGTCTAAATTCCATATATATGTGTTAGTATGCTGTAATGTTCTTTATCTTTCTGGCTTACTTCACTCTGTATAATGGGCTCCAGCTTCATCCATCTCATTAGGACTGGTTCAAATGAATTCTTTTTAATGGCTGAGTAATATTCCATGGTGTATATGTACCACAGCTTCCTTATCCATTCATCTGCTGATGGGCATCTAGGTTGCTTCCATGTCCTGGCTATTATAAACAGTGCTGCGATGAACATTGGGGTGCACGTGTCTCTTTCAGATCTGGTTTCCTCAGTGTGTATGCCCAGAAGTGGGATTGCTGGGTCATATGGGCAGTTCTATTTCCAGTTTTTTAAGGAATCTCCACACTGTTCTCCATAGTGGCTGTACTAGTTTGCATTCCCACCAACAGTGTAAGGGGGTTCCCTTTTCTCCACACCCTCTCCAGCATTTATTGCTTGTAGACTTTTGGATAGCAGCCATCCTGACTGGCGTGTAATGGTACCTCATTGTGGTTTTGATTTGCATTTCTCTAATAATGAGTGATGTTGAGCGTCTTTTCATGTGTTTGTTATACTAACAATGAAAAAACAGAAAGAGAAATTAAGGAAACAATACCATTCACCATTGCAACAAAAAGAATAAAATACTTAGGAGTATATCTACCTAAAGAAACAGGTGCCAATTTTTATGTGTATGTAATTTTCAGCTGATTTGCCTAAATACCAATGGGCACTGTTCTTGCTATGATGATGAATTTATGTTTAGTTTTGTAAGAAATTGCCAAACTATCTTCAAAAGTGACTGTGTCTTGAAAGCACCTTTTGCTTCACACCCTAGCCAACATTTGATGTTATCAGTGTTTTAGATTTTAGCTATTTTAATGTGTGTAGTAGTATCTTGTTGTCTTAATTTGCAGTCACTTCATATCATATGATGTTTAGCATCTTTTCACATGCTTATTTTCCATCTGTTTTTCTCCTTTGGTGAGGTGTCTATTCAGATTTCTTGTCTGTTTTATTTTTCTTATTGTTGTGAGTTTAGAGTTCTTTGTATATTTTGGATACCAGTCCTTATCAGATACATGTTTTGAAAGTAGTTTCTTCTAGTTTTTGGTCTGTCTTTTCATTCTCTTAGCAGTGTCTTTCACAGAGAAGTCATTTTTTATCTTAATCAATTCCAATTTATCAATATTTCTTCCATGGGTTGTTCTTTGGTATTATATCTGAGAAAACATTACCAAACCCAAGGTCAACTAGATTTTCTTCTATGTTATCTTCCAGGAGTTTTACAGTTCTGCATTTTGCATTTAGGTCTATGGTCCATTTTGAGTCAAGTTTTGTGAAAGTCTTGTGTTCTGTATCTGGATTTTTCTACATATGGATGTCCAGTTGTTCTAGCACCATTTGTTAAAAAGACTGACTTTTCTTCATTGAACTGCCTTTCCTTCTTTGTTGAAGATCAGTTGACTATATCTGTGTGGATCTGTTTCTGGGCCCTATATCATTATTCCATTCTTGTATTTATCCTTTGCCAGTAGCACACTCTCTTAAATGCTTAATCTTTATAGTAAGTCTTCAAGTTGAATAGTGTCAGTCCTCTGAATTTGTTTATATTTAATTATTGTGTTGACTTTTTGGACTTCTTGCCTTTCCATATAAACTTTAGAATCAGTTTGTCTGTATTTACAAAACAATTTGCTAGGATTTTCATTGGAAATGCTTGTAATGTATAGATCAACATGGGAGGAACTAACATCTTGATAATATTGCATCTAGTCATGTACATGGAATGTTTCTCCATATATTTAAAACTTCTTTGATTTCTTTCATCAGTTTTGTACTTTTTCACATATAGATCTTATATATATATATATATATACACATAGTTAGACTGATACTTTAGTATTTTATATATTATTGGTTCTAATGTAAATGTATTGTGTTTTACTTTCAAATTCTAATTATTCATTGCTTTTATATAAGAAAGCAGTTGACTTTTTATATTAACCTTATATCTGCACCTTGTTGTAATTTATTTGTTCCAGGAGGGTTTTTTTATTTTTCCATTTAGGTTATTATTGCTGTTGTTGATCCTTTGAAATTATCTGTGTAGACAAGTGTATAATTTTCAAAAAAGACAGTTTTATATATTTCTTTCCAATATGACACATTTTATGTCATTTTTTTGCTTATTGCATTATCTAGGACCTCCGGTATGTTATCAACTAGGAGTAGTGAGAAGGGACATTCTTACGTTACTCCTAATCCTAGCAGTACAGCATCTGGTTTCTCACCATTAAGTGTGATGCTAACTATAGGTTTTTTGTTGATATTCTTTAGCAAGATGAAAAAGTCTTCTATATTCCAAGTTTGCTGAGAATTTTTAATCATACATAAGTGTTGGGTTTTGTCAAGTGCCTTCTGTGCATATACAGGTATGATTATATGATTTTTTTTTTTACTTAGTCTGTTGATAGGATAGATTACATTGATTGATTTTCATATGTCGAACCTATATTGTATACCCGGAATAAATCATACTTGTCTATGATGTATTAGTATTTTTATATGTTGTTGGATATTATTTGCTAATATTTTCTTGAGAATTTTTGCATATATGTTCATGAGCAATATTAGAGAGTATTCTTTTTTTTTTTTTAATAATGTTTTTGTCTAGTTTTGGTGATAGGATAGTGCTGGCCTCAAGCAATGAATTGAGAAATCAAGTCCTCTGCTTTAATTTTTAGAAGTTAAGTTGTCAAGAATTGATAGTATTTTTTTCCTTCTGGGGTCACAAAGATCCTGTGAATGAGCAACTAACACTTCCTTCAAATTTTTGGTAGAATTCAACCCATATGGGCCTGAAGCTTTCTGCTTTGGTAGGTTATTAATTATTGATTTAGTTTCTTAAATATATATAGATCTATTCAGATTATAGATTTCTTCCTGTGTGAGTTTTAGCATATTGTGTGTTTTAAGGACTTGGCCCATGCACCTAAGTTAAGAAATTTGAGGGTATAAGCTGGTTCATGGTATTGTTTTATTATCCTTCAGTAGCCATGGGGAATTTCAGTGGTAGTCATGACCTCTTGCTCGTTACTGTTATTAGCGCTTTGCCTTCTCTCTCTTTCACTCACTCACTCTCTCCTCCCTGTTTTCTTCCATTGTTCTTAGTTAACCCGTCTAGAGGTTTATCAATTTTATTGACTTTTTCAAAGAAACAGCTTTTGGTTTCAGTTATGTTTACTATTGATTTTCTGTTTCTCATTATATTGATTTCAACTCTAGTTTTCAATATTTTCATTCTGCTTATTTGAATTTAATTTGATTTTCTAGTATTCTAAGGTAGAAGTTTAGGTTATTGACTTTACATAATTCTTCTTTTCTAATATGTGAATTCAGTGCTGTAAATTTCCCTCTAAGTGCTGCTTTTGCTTCATTCCACAAATTTTAAAAGGCTCTATTTTCATTTTAATTTAGTTCAAAATAATGTTTAATTTCTTTGAGATGTCTTCTTTGCTCATGTATTATTTAGAGATGTTCTATTTAATCCTCAAGTATTTGAGTGTTCCACAACCATCTTTCTGTTTGATTTGTAGTTTAAGTGCATTGTGTCATGAAAGCATACTTCGTATGGTTTCTTTTCAATTTGTTAACGTGTGTTTTATGGCCAGAAATATGGTTTGTTTTGGTGAATGTTCTTTATAAGCCTGGGAAGAATGTGTATTCTATAGAATATATTCTATATATATATATAGAATATATTGTTAGAATATAGAATATAGACATTTATATTCTATATAAATGTCAACTATATTCAATTGATTGGTGGTACTGTTCAGTTCAGCTGTGGTCTTACTGGTGTTCTGCTTACTGTATCTGTATGTTACTGACAGAGGGGTGTTGAGGTCTTCAGCTATAAAAATGGGTTCATCTGTATTTCTTTGCAGTTCTATTAGTTTTTGTCTCATGTCTTTTGACTCTCTGTTGTTAGGTGCATGCATATGAAGTATTTTTATGTCTTCTTGGAGAATTTACCCCATTAGAGTTTTGTAATGCCTCTATTCCTAACAACTTTCTGTGCTTTCAAATCTGCTTTCTCTGGAATTAATATAACTATTCCAGCTTCCTTTGATTACTGATAATATGATATTTTTTCTCTATGACTTTACTATTTAATCTGTATCTTTTTACTTAAACTAAGTTTCTTATACACAACATATAGATGGATTGTGTTTATTTATCCACTGTGATAGTCTCAGTCCTTTAATTGCTATATTTATATCATTGATATTTAAAATGATTATTGTTATAATTGGACTAATAGCTACCACATTTATTGTTGTTTTATGTTCACTGATGCTATTGTTCTTTGTTCTGCTTTTTATTTTTTGTTTTCCCATTTCTCTAATTTTAATTAATATTTTATAATATGCCATTTTTCTCTTTTAGTATCAATTTATATTTTTTGAAATCTTTTTCAGTGGTCACCCTATGGTTTGCCATGGAAATTTATAACTAATCCAAGTCACTTTCAAATAGCAGTATACCAGGTCACACATAATGAAATGTTATAGAGTATTCCCCATCCATTTTCCCCATCCCTTGAGATACCATTGTCATTAATTTCACTTACCCATAACCTATAATCATCAAATACATAGTTATAATAATTTGAACAAATTATCTTTTCTCAATTAGGAAGAAATAAAATATTTTATTTTACCTTCATTTATTCCAATAGTTCTTTATGTAGATCCAAGTTTCTGAGTATCAACAAAATCAGTAAACGAGATATAATAAGGAATAGATGAGAGTTTTACTTGAGACAAACTGAGGACTATAGCGTGGGAGCTACAGATTCGAGAAATGCTTGAATTGTATTCTACCAGACTACAAAATGGAGGAGATATGTATAAATGAAACCACAGAATTGCATAATTTATTTGTCAAGAATTAGGGTTGGAGCTGTCAAGAAGTGAGGGTGCTTGATAAGCAAGTTTGCATAGTTACCAAGAGGGAACTTGAGACTGCACCTGGCAGCTGCCAGCAGATATTTTTTTTGAAAATGGCTGGTGGTGTTCTTAAGTTTGATATATTTCAGAAAACTCAAGTTTTCAGTGATGCAGGAATGTGGCTGAAACCACATTCATAATGGCCACCTAGCTCCAGTTTGGATGCCTGAGCCATAGTTACTTCATTTTTATTTTTAAAGTTTGCTCATGAGCTGTATTATTTTCATTTCTCAGAAGAGCTTCTTTTAACATGTCTTACAAGGCAAGTCTCCTGGTGACAAATTTCCTGAATTTTTGCTTGAGAAAGTCTTTATTTCTCAACTTTTGAAAGATAATTTCACTAGATATCAAATTTAGGTGGTGGTATTTTTTTCTTTCAACACTTCACTCTCATTTTGCTGAAGTGGTTTCTGAAAGAAATCTGATGTAATATTATCCCTATTCCTCTCCAGGCATTATTCCACCATTTCCATACCCAGCTTCTTTCAAGAATTTTCTCTTTGTATTTTATTTTCTGCAATTTGAATATAGAATACCCAGGTAGTATTGTTTGTTTTGTTTTTATTTATCAGATGCTCTCTGTTCCCTGAGTATCCTGGTTATGTGGTTTGGTTGTTTGTCATTAATTTTGGAAAAGTATCACTGATAGTTACTTCAAATAATTTTTCTGTTCCTTTCTATTTTTTTTATCCTTCTAGTATCCCCATTAGTGTAAATGAATGTTATATCATTTGTAATTGTCTTATAGTTCTTGGATATTTTATTATATCTTTTTCACTCTTCTGTTTTCTTTATATTTTGGTTTTTAGAGTTTCTATTGATGATTTTCAAACTCAGTGATTCTTTCCTTACCTCTGTCTAGTTTATTGATGAGTCCATCAAAAGGCATTCTTCATTTCTGTTTCAGTCTTTGATACTTATCAGTTCATCTTGATTCTTCCTTTGAATTTACATTCCTATGCTTGTAATGCCCATCTTTGGTTGCACTTTGTCTATATATATATGTTTAAGAGCCTTTAGCATATTAATCATAGTTGTCTTAAATTCCCCTAGTTGTGATAATGCCAAAATTTTGCTATATCTGAGTCTGAATGGGGTGCTTCCTATGTCTTTTAAACTGTGTTTTGTATTTTAGTACACCTTTTGTTTCCTTTCTTTTGTTAAAAGCTGGACTTAATGTACTGAGTGGAAGGAATGGAGATAACCAGATTTTTAGTGTGAAGTTTTGTACTTACCTAGCTAGGAGTTAGGTTGTGTTTGCTGATGCTATAGGTGTTAAAGTCTAAAATTTTCCTCTGGTGTCTTGTTATTTTCCTCTTTCTTCCTTTTCTAGGGGAGATTCCTTAGAGAAATCTCCCTAAATCTAGGACATGAAATTCTTTCTGTTTTAATCTCCTTTTATTATGCAAGAGACTTATTGATGATACGTCAGATGTTGAGGAGCAGAGGAGTGTTTTCTAGTCCTATGATTATATCTCAGTCTTTTATTGAACTTGTATCCTGGCAACATGGTCTTCACAAACACTCCTTAGTCCTTCTTCCCCCAGAGGTAAAACAGGAAGGCTAGAGGGTAGAGTTGAATGTTTTCCTTCCAATAGGCTAATTAGACTTTGTAAAATCCCAGCTGGTTAGGTTTTGGTAAAATAATTTCCTTTGAGGACAGGCTTTAAAAAAAAAATTCTCTGGGTGTATTTCAAAATGGCTAGGTTTCCCATTCCCTGCTGGAAGCATGAAGAGATTTTTATCTTCACTATGATAACCTGGTAGGACTTCTGGAGGTGAAACTTGTGAAAATGTAGGTAGAATATCTTCTAGGACTCTCCCCCTTTGCCCCCGAGATTTTAACTGGAAAGCTTGTCCATACTGAACCACCAGAAATTTGTCAATTTCAATTCAAGTTTTCCTACCCTGGTACTGACTCCAGTGGCAGTTTCTGCTTCTGGTCTGCTCCTCCAATAGTAATGTGTGGTACCTTGTATCTGCCTTGGTCTCTTCAATATTTGGATCCATCATCTGCCTTGTGACTACAATTCCCTGATGGATCTAAGATTTTTGGTTTGTCCAGTCCTGTTGTGAGGACTGAAGTGATGCTTTCCGAGCTGTTTACATGCTGAAATGGGAGCCAGAAGTCACCCTGTTCTCTTTTGAGTGTGTGCGTTCAGTCACTCACTCGTGTCCAACTCCTGTGGCCCCATGGACTGTAACACTGCAGGCTCCTGTGCCCATCAAATGTTCCAGTCAAGAACATTATCTTCACTATGATAACTTGGTAGGACTTCTGAAGGTGAAACTTGTGAAAATGTAGGTAGAATATCTTCTAGGGTGGCACCTAGAAATGGCACCTAGAATGGGGTGCCATTTCCTACTCCAGGGAATCTTCCTGATCCAGGGATCAAACCATATCTCTTCCATCTCCTGCATTGACAGGCAAATTCTTTACCAACAGTGCCACTTGGGAAGCCCTCTCTTTTGAGTACTAGGCAACATATCAGACAGAAGCAACATTTTAAAACCATTATTCCATGAAATTGATTGTATTCATTCCAGTTAGTCATTGAAGCATTATAAATTGATGCACAGACTAAGGAAATATGGTGTTACTAGACTTACTAGGAAAATACAGTGTTCAGTGGGGACATTTCTGTTTCTCTCTCTTCCACTGTAATCAACAGAAATATTATCCTTGAGAGCAGTGTCATTGAGTTATTGACAATTTTGTCTTATTTGCATCAAACCTGATGAACTATGTAAACATAGTACATAGGATATTTGCCAAAAAGGCTCAAATCCATTTCTAAAAAGCATACATTTTTCTTTTTGTGGGTCTGGTTCATTTAAGAAAACATTATCATTTATATGTGACTGTTGACCTCTAGGATGAACTTTGTTTCCCTTAATAGGTACAAGTTTTCCTTAAGTACAGATACCTTTTACTCTGTACTTGTTCCACCTTTAGATGACTTTTATTTTGGTTACCCTGTGATACTGTAGGGACAAATGTCATTTTGCTTTCCCTGTTTTGATTATGGCAATGACTGGTTGTCCTGGCATTTAGAATAGGAGGACCTCATCTTTACTTCCACAACGTGTGTTCCTGCTTCTGCCTTGCTGGAATGTCATTTTCTTTATCTAGGACACCAGGTCAGTTCAATTCAGTTCAATCACTCAGCCGTGTCCAACTCTTTGCGACCCCATGAATCACAGCACACCAGGCCTCCCTGTCCATCATCAATTCCTGGAGTTTACACAAACTCATGTTCATCCAGTCAGTGATGCCATCCAGCCATCTCATCCTCTGTTGTCCCCTTCTCCTCCTGCCCCCAATCCCTCCCAGCATCAGGGTCTTTTCCAATGAGTCAACTCTTCGCATGAGGTGGCCAAGAATTGGAGTTTCAGCTTCAACATCAGTCCTTCCAATGAACACCCAGGACTGATCTCCTTTAGGATGGACTGGTTGGACCTCCTTGCAGTCCAGGGGACTCTCAAGAGTCTTCTCCAACACCACAGTTCAAAAGCATCAATTCTTCAGCACTCCGCTTTCTTCAGAATCCAACTCTCACATCCATACATGACCACTGGAAAAACTGTAGCCTTGACTAGATGGACCTTTGTTGGCAAAGTAATGTCTCTGCTTTTTAATATGGTATCTAGATTGGTCATAACTTTCCTTCCAAGGAGTAAGCGTCTTTTAATTTCATGTCTGCAATCACCATCTGCAGTGATTTTAGAGCCTGACCATACCATTTCTGTCCTTTATCGAGCCCATCTTTGCATGAAATATTCCCTTGGTGTCTCTAATTTTCTTGAAGAGTTCTCTAGTCTTTTCCATTCTGTTGTTGTCCTCTATTTCTTTGCATTGATCACTGAGGAAGCCTTTCTTATCTCTCCTTGCTATTCTTTGGAACTCTCCATTCAAATGGGAATATCTTTCCTTTTCTCCTTTGCTTTTATCTTCTCTTCTTGTCACAGCTATTTGTAAGTCCTCCTCAGACAACCATTTTGCTTTTTTGCATTTCTTTTCCATGGGGATGATCTTGATCCCTGTCTCCTGTACAATATCATGAACCTACATCCATAGTTCATCACGCACTCTGTCTATCAGATCTAGTCCCTTAAATCTATTTCTCACTGCCACTGTATAATCATAAGGGATTTGATTTAGGTCATACCTGAGTGGTCTAGTGGTTTTCTCTGCTTTCTTCAATTTATGTCTGAATTTGGCAATAAGGAGTTCATGATCTGAGCCACAGTCAGCTCCTGGTCTTGTTTTTGCTGACTGTATAGAGCTTCTCCATCTTTGGCTGCAAAGAATATACTCAATCTGATTTTGGCATCGACTGTCTGGTGATGTCCATGTGTAGAGTCTTTTCTTGTGTTGTTGGAAGAGGGTGTTTGCTATGACCAGTGTGTTCTTTTGGCAAAACTCTGTTAGCCTTTGCCCTGCTTAATTCCATACTCCAAGGCCAAATTTGCCTGTTACTCCAGGTGTTTCTTGACTTCCTACTTTTGCATTCCAGTCCCCTATAATGAAAAGGGCATCTTTTTTGGGTGTTAGTTCTAAAAAGTCTTGTAGGTCTTCATAGAACCGTTCAACTTCAGCTTCTTCAGCATTACTGGTTGGGGCATAGACTTGGAGTATTGTGATATTGAATGGTTTGCCTTGGAAACGAACAGAGATCATTCTGTCATTTTTGAGATTGTATCCAAGTGCTGCATTTTGGACTCTTGTTGACTATAATGGCTACTCCATTTCTTCTAAGGTATTCCTTCCCACATTAGTAGATATAATGGTCATTAGAGTTAAATTCACCCATTCTAGTCCATCTTAGTTCCCTGATTCCTAGAATGACTATGTTCACTCTTGCCATCTCCTGTTTGACCACTTCCAATTTGCCTTGATTCATGGACCTAACAGTCCAGGTTCCTATGCAATATTGCTCTTTACAGCATCGGACCTTGCTTCTATCACCAGTCACATCCACCACTGGGTATTGTTTTTGCTTTGGCTCCATCCCTTCATTCTTCCTGGAGTTATTTCTCCACTGATCTCCAGTAGCATATTGAGCACCTACCAACCTGGGGAGTTCCTCTTTCAGTATCCTATCATTTTGCCTTCTCATACTGTTTATGGGGTTCTGAAGGCAAGTATACTGAAGTGGTTTGCCATTCCCTTCTCCAGTGGACCACATTCTGTCAGACCTCTCCACCATGACCCGACCATCTTGGGTGGCTCCACACGGCATGGCTTAGTTTCATTGTGTTAGACAAGACTGTGGTCCTGTGATCAAGTTGGCTAGTTTTTTGTGATTGTGGTTTCCATCTGTCTGTCCTCTGATGCCCTCTCTCAGTGCCTACCATCTTACCTGGGTTTCTCTTACCTTGGACGTGGGGTATCTCTTCACAGCTGCTCCAGCAAAGCACAGCCACTGCTCCTTACCTTGGACGAGCCCCCCCTGACCTTGAACGTGGAGTAGCTCCTCTCGGCCCTCCTGCGCCCACGCCACCGCCGCTCCTTGGATGTGGGGTTGCTCCTCTCAACTAGGACACCACAGAGCTTTAATTAATGTCCTTTAGTAGCTCTCTCATTGATTTCTTTAACTTTTGATAATCACATCAAGCAATTTTCCCTGCAAAGTTACATTCGCAATGTGATAGGCAGTTGTATTACTCATGATGCCACTCTGCTACCTCATCATTGATTTGCCTCTCGGGTTTAAAGATCTTTTGTTTTTAATTGTCTCATTGCATATCCTGTTTTTCCTTTTATTTTGACAGGACTTTCTCTGAGGTTTCATTATCACATTTTAAAATAGCTGCCCTACAGCCTGTTAGCCATTCCTTTTCTCAAATATCAGTGATACTGTTATTGAGCTTTTTATAAGGCCTTGACCTAATGAACAAAATAGTTTTCTCTATTCAGGTTTTTTTTTCTTTTAATGCTTCACTTTGTTTCTTTTACTTTATTTTTTTTAAGTAGAAGGACATCTGAGTTAGGAATTCTGATCTATAGACTAGATAATCTGTTCATATGAGTCGGAAAATGATTCTTATGTATTGTTTGGATGAATAAAATTCAGATGAATGAATGTTACTTTTATTTTAATATAGAGGGAAATTTGGCATGGATAATCTTTTATAAGCTGTGATCATTTGATTTTTGCTAAACATGCCATAATTTCTCTGACCACTGTGGTTGAATAAATACTTTGATTTCTCCTGAAAAGAGTTTCTGAAGGATAATAAATTTTAAGACTATAAAGGAAACATCATTTCTAAAGCTCACATATTATTGTTACTGTGTTTGTTTGCATTTTATCTCTACCACAAAAGTAGATTTGGAAAGAAATTTTCTATTTTTATAGTCCCCCAAACATAAAAAATGCAGACCCAAAACAAAAGAGTAATTTTCTTACTTTGTTCTTTGAAAGCAGTAGAGAATGTTTTGGTGGTAGGAATGAGAATGGAAGAAGTGTGAGAAAAAAATAAATTTTGTTTGTTCTTTTTTCCAATGTTAAGTTTTAGATTTTAGTTTACCCCTCCTCATCTTTATTGATTTAATTTTTAAAATGGTGTATCATATATCTACAGCCAAATGTATACATAAAGTTAAATTCAAAGAAGTGTTACTCCATTCAAAATACTTTCATCCTGTCTTCTACTTCTTGTAGATAATGTACTTTCTTGTTTTCCAGCTTTTATTCCTTTTATTTCTTTATATTTTCTTTTCTTTCTTACACAAAAGAAAACATACTATCTAATATCTTTGGCATTTTTTTACTTAATATCATTTACTGGAAATTGTTCCACATCATTTACTGAGTTATTCAAGGTCTTCTTCCTTTATTGACATTTGCTTAGAATTTTGTTGACTCCCTAAACCGCTTATTTGAACAAATTTCTATGCTTGGCCATCTTGGTAGTTTCCAGTATATTTTAATTACAAATAATTATTTGGCAAGTAAACTCTGGATCATGTATTTTGATACTGTTAAAGGTATATCTTTAGGATAAATTCCTAGAGGGTGATAGCTGGGTGAAAGGATTAATATATACAAATTTTGTTAGGTTTTGCCAAATTTCCCTTCCTGGAAGTGATGCCATCTTAAATTCCCATCAACAAATTTACAAAGGGAGTGTATTGTCAAGCTTTTGGAATTTTTGCCAATCTGAAATATGAAAAATGATATCATAATTGTATTTCTCTTAATATGTGTGTATTTGAACATTTGCCCATATATTAAGGGACTATATTTCTAGTTCATTTTGCAAATTGTCTATCTGTTTTGTTTGCCTGCATTTCTATAGGAAGTTTTGTCCAAGGTGTCATTTCCAAGTCTTTGTATCAAAAATTAAGGATATTAGTGCTGAATCTGGGATACATGTTTTCACGCTGTCTTTTGGTTGTCAATTTGTGTTTCAACTTTGCTTATGGTATTTTTAATGTAAAAGTTTAAAATTTTTTCTAAGTAGTCATATTGGTCTCTATATATAATTTATTGCATTTGAAGTTTAGTTATGGCCCTTTCCACATCCAGTTTGAATGTATCGATGGTTTCACGGTGCTACTAATATTTATGACAGAACAAACGGGTAATGTGAGATTTTTCCTGGCCATCTGGTTATTATGTCACCCTACATATGATGCATTTTGTGCATAGACCCTAGATAACCTCTTGTCCATGGGTCCTATGTGTGTGTAAAGCTACTCTTTATTTATAAGAACAAAATATAAGGAAGAAAGTCAAAAGGGAATACCATAACTAAAACTTATAATACAGAACACTAAACAGCAAAGAAAAGAAATAAACTAGATTTCTCTGTATATTGAGATTCATAGATATCCAGGATATAAATGTAAGGTGTGAATACAAGATTCTAGAATGTTATGGATAGATATATTTTTTATATAATAGTAACTGATAGTTACAATTAAATACAGTCCCAAGTTACAATAGTGGTTCCTTCTGGTACTTGGAAAAGGGAGTCCTCGTTATGGTTTAAGGGGAATTAAGCTATTATATTAACATCTTATTTCTTTGAAAATAATTTGAAGCAAGTATGACAGATGTTAAAATCAATAGATCTAGATTGGGGTGAGGTAAGTGTATATTTTAAGAAACATTATTCTTTATATTTTCAGTGACTTTTTTCTCAAAATAAAGATAACATAATACCTCAAAAGTGTATCCATGGTTTTGATAGGTTACAGTGAATGGTGTCAGATTTGTGATCTCCGAAGAAGATTTAACTTCAGGACCAGGGACCAGGCTTGATCACTTAAGAACTTTTGTATAGCAGAGTTTTATTAAAGTATAAAAAGGGGCAGAGAAAGCTTCTGACATAGACATCAGAAGGGGAATGGAGAGTGCCCCCAATCCCTAGTCTTAGCAAGGGAATTATATACTTTTTAATTGGTTATTACAATAAATCAAAAGAATGTCTCAAGGTTGTAAAGATCTTACTAGACCTACTCTCATAAGATAACAGGATTAGTCAGAAGTTTTTCAGGAAGGAGAAACATATCCTTAAGCAGGATACATTATTGTTATATAATCCTTACTAACGAATGTAGGAAAAAACGTTTGTCGTTTCCTCCTCCTTAAGAATTCCAGACCCCTTTCTCCTCCTTGGGGACCCTGGACTTCTTATCAACCTGCCTAGGACTTGACTCTCTCTTTCCTCCTTTTCTTTTAGGAGAATTATGTCTCCAAGGGAAAGCGGTGTCGTTTTCGTTCCATAACTACTTCCTACTATTGAAGGGCATCATCCCTAAATTGTTGAGGCAACATATTCTCCTGATCCTCATATTGACGGTCTCCAATCTATGGGCTCCAAGTAATAGTTGGAGGAAGCTGTGGTACTCACAGGAGCCTGGACAACCATTTGTAACTTAAAAGCTTTCAGACAGTTAGAAACAAACCCTGTTTTACAGTTACTGATGTAAGGCAAAGTAATCATTAAACCAAGTTAAAACCTAATCAAAATTTAAAGTTACATTATGTCCATAGTTGAGGTACACTGTTATACCAGTTCATCTTAGGTTTGTTAGATGTCATCAGATCAAGAAGAGGCATCACATACAATTGTTGTTGGTGAAGGTATTTGCAGAGTTGATGAAACTCCTTGCCTTGAAGTAGAGAAATCCATCATTGGAAATCTTCAATTGATGAGGAGGTTGAAAAGCTGAAAGCTGAGTCACATAGTTAGTTCTAAGGCTTTAGGATCTATGACAATATCTGGTGTGAAAAACAGTCTGTCATAGAGGCAGACCCTTCTTCTTAAGGGCGCTTTAATGAGAGCTTTTGAGCCCTCATTAAAGCTATGGGTAAAACTTTAAACAAACTGTCCTGTGTTTCCTGAGTTAGCTTTCACAGATGCCTCTGAATAATATCATTAGCCTTTTTAACTTTAAAAAGGATACATTTTGTTCAGTTTACATTTACATTTTATTCAGTTAAAAAGAGTGGGTTCCATATTCATGAAAACAGAGGCCTGGACCTTCTTCGGTATATCCCTCTCCAGAAGGGGTGAGGGAAACTGGCACCTAACTCCTGTGAAAATAGCACAGAGTCCCAGTTGCAGCTTAGAGGATGACTGAAATAATAATGTTTGGCTTGTCCTGACAGTCCCATTACAGTAGGGGATTGGGAGGAAAGCAGGCCAGGGGCTTCAGCGAGCACAGAGAAAGTTGCCCTAGTGTCCAAAAGAAAATCAACTGATTGGACCCCCACAGTTATTAATACCCAGGGCTCCTCAGGTGTTATTAGGATGGGAGCTTGTGTGGGAATGCCCAGGCATCTTCAGTCCTGATTGTCCTGAGTCTGACCCTGGAGCCTGTCTGAGTCAGCTGCAAGAGTTTTTCTAAAAGACTGATTTGGTCCAAATGCCTGTTTTAGTAGCTTACAGCAGATAACTGGAGTCAACTGAGTGAAAAATCTATCTTTTAAGATTATTTCTCCCTCTGAACTTTTGGAAAAAATGTCAGTAAACTTGTGGCAAGCCTCCCAGTCTATCTAGGAATTTACCAGGAGTTTCGTTCTCTCCCTGTCTATGTTAGCCAACTTAGCATAGTTTAAAGTCTTAGCATGTATTTGCTTGAGTCCTACAAGAATACATCCAGCAAAGTGGCTCTGTTATGGGAACTGTTTGGCTCCCAGTAGGGCGGAGAGCTATTTTGTGTTCCCTCTTTCCCCCTGTCTCATGTTCAAGCCGTTCATCTCCAAAAGTAGTAACTTCCCCCAAAACTTGAGCTCTCGAGTCAGAAGTCAGCATCTGTCTCAAGACATACATTACATCTCTCCAAGTAAGCTCATAAAGTAAAGTTAGTCCCGTAAAGGCTTCTGTGTACTTTTTGGATCCTCTCAATAGTCTTGACCACAAGTGGGACTGTTTGAGTTTTTACCAAGACTGAGGCAACCACTTCTGGAAGGGTGCCTTGAGTCTCAGCCTATGCAGTTGTGAGCCTAGATACAGGGGCAAAATAAGAGAATAGGAGGGAGCTGAGGGTTTCGTACCCAAATCTGTACACTTAGGACATAAATCCGGCATGTCTCACAGAGAGATAAAGAGCAACACATCTGTCACTTCTGCCCATTTCTCTTGTTTTCTCCAGAACTGATCCAATTGTAAGACAGTATTATAATTGAGATTCTTTAACTGGCCAGCATTCCCATCTTCCAAAGGATACTGCAGCCATTCAGGATCACAGAAAAAGATCAGGTGTGTCTTTTTAAATTCTGGGGATCAAACTTGTCCCAGAGTTTTGAATACATTTTAAAGAAGTGGTTCTGGAACTGTTAGCTCCCATCTGTAAGAGAGAAAAAAGCAGCATCCATAGCTGTGGCTTCTTTCCACCGGAGGTGTCCCTCCCTGTTCTAGATGAGGGTGTTCAGTTCAGTTCATTTCAGTCGCTCAGTGCTGTCTGACTCTTTGCAACCACATGGACTGTAGTACGCCAGACGGGGATGTAGACACACTTTTACACCGAAGCGTTCCTCCCCGGGTTGGACTTAGCCTGTCCGTTACTAACGCAGGCGCCATACTAATACCTCCCAGCTCTGCCACCAAGGTGGGGTGTAGATGCACAAGGGGTAGACCTAATGACATCCCAGACTGATTTAGTTCCATACCAAGACCTTTGTTTGATTTGCCCTTTTCTCTGATGCCACCCGGGGTGGAGCAGAGTAGATTTTGGAATGTTTTCCAAGCTAGTACTACTAGGGGAAGCATCCATCTTACATGTGCTTGTGCACATTCCTGACTACAGTCCTGACCTCAGTAGAATGGTGAGTCATAAAGGGATGAACAACAACTCAGATGTCCCTTCTGAGTATCACCACACCAGTATAGCAAAAGAGGTGGTGGAGGGCTGGCCAGCAAGGAAAAAGTGATATTTGTCCTCAAGCTACTAGGGCCAATCCTTCCAGTTCATTCCCACAGATTTCACAAAATGAATATCTAGAGAGTTGAGGCAAATGCCACCAGAGAGCCTCCTCTGGTCCACTAAAAGCTAGCGCTACCAAGGGGAGAAGCTCGTTGCACTTCCAATCTGACCGTATCCTGCAGTGCCCAATCTGTGTCCTCAAATATGTGGTGGTCGCCAGCAGTGCTGCTATCCACATAGATTGGAGGCAAAGCCGTGACAGACTCACTTTCAGGTTGCTGGCCCCTGAGGGAGGCAGCCAAGAGAGTGATCTCCAGCCTGAGAGACGTTCCTGGAGCTAGAGCTCTGCCTCGATCCCAAACGTGCTCTTATAATTTTCGGCTCCTAGCAAGGCAAGGCGCTTCCAAACATGGGGTCTAAGTTAAAGTACATATTAATAGCATGGATCACAAGTCCCTTAAAAGTCTGTGATCCAACAGATTAGGTTAGTAGTTCTAATTCCCCATACAATTATGAAATGGTCAAAGAAACCAGGAAAAGTTGACTGATTAAGAAAAGTTTGGTCCACATGCTTCGCCCATTTCTGGCCACTCCCCTCACAGGGATCTTGGGGTCTCTTGGCATTAGTAGGTCGGTATAAACCCCCACCAAGTCGCCCCTTTCTGGGGCTGCCTTCAGTCATTACAAGGCACTGTGAAACTGCAGAGCAGGGCTCATCTCTTGCTTCGAACAGGGCATGTCATTCATTCACACAAGCACACCTTAGAGTTAGTAAGTGAACTGAAATTTGCTCAGTTGTGTCTGACTCTTTGTGACCCCATGGACTACAGTCCATGGAATTTCTCTAGGCCAGAATACTGGAGTGAGTAGCCTTTCCTTTTTCTAGGGGATTTTCCCAACCCAGGGATCAAACCCAGGTCTCCCGCATTGCAGGCAGATTTTTTACCAGCTGAGCCACCAGGGAAGCCGTGGCAGAGTTAGTAAAGTAAAGCAGAAAATGTGTTTACTGAGAAAGCAGAGTCTAGAGCTCTGAGTGTTCTTACCTTGTCCAGAGGATCCTGGACGAGCCCCCAAAATAATAGCTTATGGCGAACGATGTCGGATTCATGATCTCCCAAGAAGATTTTGCTTTGGGACCGGGCTTGATCACTCAAGAACTTTTGTATAGCAGAGTTTTATTAAAGTAGAAAAAGGGGCTGAGAAAGCTTCTGACATAGACATCAGAAGGGGAATGGAGAGTGCCCCCAGTCCCTAGTCTTAGCAAGGGAATTATGTACTTTTTAATTGGTTATTACAATAAATCAAAAGAATGTCTCAAAGTTGTAAAGATCTTACTAGACCCACTCCCATAATAAACATTTTAAGATAACAGGATTAGTCAGAAGGTTTTCAGGAAGGAGAAACATGTCCTCAAGCAGGATAGATTATTCTTATATAATCCTTACTAAGGAATGTAGCAGAGACATTACTTTGCCAACAAAGGTCCGTCTACTCAAGGCTATGGTTTTTCCAGTGGTCATGTATGGATGTGAGAGTTGGACTGTGAAGAAAGCTGAGTGCCGAAAAATCGATGCTTTTGAACTGTGGTGTTGGAGAAGACTCTTGAGAGTCCCTTGGACTGCAAGGAGATCCAGCCAGTCCATCCTAAAGGAGATCAGTCCTGGGTGTTCATTGGAAGGACTGATGCTGAAGCTGAAACTCCAATACTTTGGCCACCTGATGTGATGAGTTGACTCATTGGAAAAGACCCTGATGCTGGGAGGGATTGGGGGCAGGAGGAGAAGGGGACGACAGAGGATGAGATGGCTGGATGGTATCACTGACTTGATGGACATGAGTTTGAGTAAACTCTGGGAGTTGGTGGTGGACAGGGAGGCCTGGTGTGCTGCGATTCATGGGGTCGCAAAAAGTCGGACACGACTGAGCGACTGAACTGAACTGAGCTGAACTGAAGGAATGTAGAAAGAAACATTTGTCCTTTCCTCTTCCTTGAGAATTCCAGAGCTCTGTCTCCTCCTTGAGAGCCCCAGACCCCTTTCTCCTCCTCGGGGACCCTGGACTTCTTATCAACCTGCCTAGGAATTGACTCTTTCAGTTTCTCCTAGTGTGTGACTAATTTTGTTTTTATATTTGAATCTTTGGTCAACTTACACTGTGTTCTTATATATGGTATAGGAAATGGATCTTATTTAATCTTTTCCCCAAAGTCTTTCCTGTGATCCAGTGCTGTTTATCTTATAAAAAAGTGTCTCCCTTGGACCCTATAATTGAGATCCCGTCTTTATTATGTGTTATATTTTTATACATAGTTGGGTCTCTTACCGGGCTTCTAGTCTATATGTCTATCTATTTATGAGCTAGTCTGGCACTATTTTAATTAGAGGGTCTTTGCTAACATAATATCTCATTGGGTAGTCATTTCTCATATTTATTCTTTGTATTTCTTGGCTTATTTGAAAGATAATCCTTCCTTATAAAATTTGTGATCAATTTGTCTAGCTCAATAGAGTTAGCTCATTGGAATTTTTATTGTGATTACATTAAATTTATAAATTAACATAGAACTAACATCTTTAATAATACACATTCCTTTATTTTTTATGTTGAGATATATTTTATATATAACATTGTGTTATATATAGGTATTCACTATAATGATTCAATATCTGTGTATATTGCAAAATAATCACGATAGTTTTAGTTAACATCCATCGCCATACATAGTTATAAAAGTATTTTTTCTTGTGATGGGAATTTTTAAGAACTAGTCTCTTACCAACTTTCAAATATTGAATACACTGTTATTATTAACTATAGTAACCATGCTGTACATTATATCTCCATTTTTATTTTAAAACTGGGTATTTGTACCTTCCTTTACCCATCTCTCCCCTCACTCACTTCCTATCTCTTCAACCACCAATTTGTTCTCTGTATCGATGAATTTGGTGTTTTGTTTTAGATTCCACATGATATCATATGTTATTTGCCTTTCTCTGCCTAACTTATTTCATTTAGCATATTGCCTTCAAGGACCTTCTGTATTGCTGCAAATGGCAAGATTTTATTCCTTTTGACTGAATAATAGCCCATTATGTGTATAACATTATATTATGTATACAATATGTAATATATATGGAAGTACATAGATACACAGGCTTCCTTGATGGCTCAGAAGATAAAAAATATCTGCCCACAGTGTGGGAGACTCAGGTTCGATCCCTGGGTCGGCAAGATCCGGTGGAGAAGGGAATGGCAAAATACTCCCTAGAGAATTGTAAGGACAGAGAAGCCTGGCAGGCTGCAGTCCATGGGGTTGCAAAGAGTAGATATGACTGAGCAGCTAACACTTTCACTTTCACCTTCATATAGATACACAGATGTAGAATTGCTAGATTAGTATGGTAGTCCACTTTTACTTTATTGAGGAACCTCTCTACTGCTTTCCATAGTGACTGCACCAACTTATATTCTCACCAACAGTGTACAAGTCTTCTCTTTTCTCCACATCCTTGCCAACTTTTGTTATTCTTTGTCTTTTTGATGATACCCATTCTGACAGGTGTGAAGTCATATCTTATGATTTTGATTTGCAGTTCCCTAATGATTAGTAATGTTGAATGGCTTTTCATGTACCTGTGGGCATGTACCTATTTCTTTATGTCTTTTGTGGTTTCTTACAAATGTTAGGGCTGTTTGTTCTTTTTCTGTGAAAAATGCTGTTGGAATTTTGAAGAGATTGAATTGAATCTGTAGATTGTTTTGGCTGGTATGGACTTTTTAACAGTATTAATTCTTCCAATCCATGAGTGTGGACTATCTTTCCATTTATTTATGTCTTTTTCAATTTCTCTTATTAATGTCTTATAGTACTATATACATGTTTTTCATCTCCTTAGTTAAATTTACTCCTAGATATTTTCTTTTTGTTTATGCAACTGTAAATGGGATTTGCTTTCTTAATTTCTGATAGTTCAAAGAACTAGCTTCTTCATGTTGTGGCATCATACCTATAAGCAAGGAATGTTTTCATTTGTATTGAGTCTACTTTTGAATCTATCAGTGTTTTATAATTTTATTTATAGGATTTTTTTTAACAATTCAATTCTTGTTTCCTTAAGAATTCTATATTTTTGTTGCTATTATAGATACTATTTTCTCATAAGTTGTATTTACTAAGCAGTTAATAATAGAAAATGCTATTGCTTTATGTATACTAATTTTATAATTTATATCTTATTGAATCACTTTATTATATGAGTCATTTTTATCATTTATTTTATACTGCATTTCAAATATAATGTCATGTTATCAGTAAGCAGGGTCTTCCCTGGTAGCTCAGAAGATAAAGAATCTGTCTTTACTAGAGACTCAGGTTTGATCCCTAGATTGGGAAGATTCCCTGGAGAAGGAAATGACAACCTACTCTGGTAGTTTTACCTAGAGAATTCCATAGGTAAAGGAGGCTTGTGGGCCACAGTCCATGGGGACAAGACTGAGTGACTAACACTTTCACATTTAAAAAAAAATCTAATATCATGCCTCTCATTTTTTTCTTTAGTCTAATGTATTGAATTCAGAAAAAATAAGATAGCTTTCTGACCTTTCTAAAACTCATTGAGAATGCCTCCAGAATTTTTCCATTAAGTGAAATTCTTGTATTAGGATTGAGATGTTTGTTGGCTTCTATCATTGCTGTAACAAATTATTAACAATTTAGTGTCTTAAAACAATCTTTTATTATTTCATCGTCTGGAGCTCAGAAGTCTGGAATAGATCTCATTAAAATACGATTGTCAACAAGCTGCTTTATTCCAGAGACTCTAGTGGAGAATCTGTTTCCTTGCCTTTTCCAGCTTCTAAAGACTGCTTGTGTTCTTTGGTTAGGAGTGTAGTTTCTTCAAGTCTTCTCTGAAATGTTTCCCTGATCCTCACTCTACTGCATCTCTTTTTCACTTATAAGGAACCTAGTGATTACATTGGGGTCACCAAGAAAATCCAGGGTCATTTTCCCATTTCAATATTCTTAATTTAATCCTACATGCAAAATACCTTTCTGTCATTAAGATAATATATTCACAGGTTCTGAGGATTAAAATGTGGACCTCTTGGGGGAGTGGTCTTCTCCCTGTCACAGGTGTGTGTGTGTGTGTGTGTGTGTATGTGTATGTGTGTGTGTGTGTGTGTGTGTGTGCGCGTGTAGTCATATTCAGGTGTTATCAAGCCATTCTTGTTTTTGTCAAGAGTTTGTATTAGGAATGAATAATGAATTCTGTCAAAGACTTTTGGTTCTTTGGATATGATCTTGTGATATTTTGACCCTATTAATATGGTGAATTGTATCAATATATTTTTGAATATTGAATCATTTTCATTTGTAATATGTAGTCCAATTTTTCACTTTCCTTTCCACTTTTGCTCTTTTTATCTAGTTGAGATATTATTATACTTGCTTTTTAAAAATAATTTGGAAGTTTTCCTTGATTTTCTATGTTCTAAACAATTGATGTAGCTTTGGGACCATTTGGTAGCTAAAAGTTTGGTAGAATTTCTTTGTGAATCCAGCTGGACCTGATACTTTATTGTGAGGTATTTCTTTGAAAAAAACTTCTTCCCCCTCTATGGAAACTAGTCTATTTGTACTGAGAATAGTTTTGGTAGACTATCAATATATTCTTAAGAGAAATAACTCATTTCCTCTAGATGTTCAAATATGTTAATTTAGCATATTGGTATATTTTTCTATACATCCTATAATTTGGTTCACAGGCATTCAAAACTTCTATATCTTCATTGTAGAAGGTGACTTTTAGCATTAAGAAGTATCCTTATTTGTTTCTTCTTATCTTTTTGGCTATTTTACTTTTTCTGATATTAGGAGCACAGCATGTACATTCTTATTGTTTTCTTTCAATTTCCTGAAAAATATTTTTCTGTCCCTTTTTAGCCTTTTTTAATCATCTCAGTTTAGACATCTCTCCTATTTAGCATCAGTGTGGAGTTGAACTTTGCTTTGTGAATCAATTCAAATGTTAAATTTATTTTAATAAATTAATTTAAACTATTTTATGTATTTAAATTTTAGGGTTTGTCTTTGTATTAACACTTATTATAGTGCTCTTCACTCCCATATCTATTACTGTGTATTATATCAGTTTTTAAATGACTTCCACCTAAGACCCATAATTTTATTTTACTTTCCTGTTTTCTCCTCTCTCTTATCCTTCCTTCTCTTAGGTGAGTTCTTTCTACTTGACAGAACACATAATGTTTATATATTATTCTTCCACCCATGCTCCCAGCCTCACTATAGTCTTAGATTTACAGTTATATATGTGACATGTTTGCCACAGCTTGTTTGTTCTGAGTCAAATTTCCATGGTACCTACTGGGCCTTTTAAATATATTGGTTTAGGTTTTCTTTTTGTATAGGTTTATTGGGGATTAGAACATTAATTTTTTCCAGTGCATTGATATCTTTTTTCCCCAAGTATATGTAACATATATGTGTTGGACCTCCTTGCCTACTTTCCTACTTTCTCTGACCTACTTTACTTCTTTTATTTCATCTTTTTTCTCATTGTGTTTTTCCCCCTATTTTCCTTCATTTGAATTTGTTTTCATTTGAGTTTATTCTTTCTTGGGCATCTTGTAATACAGTATTCATTTTTTAAATGATTTTTTTCCTTCTATTTTCTTCTGGATTCAGTGAATTCTTATTTTTGTTTTAAATCCATTGTGGTCTTAGTTTTTGTATTTCTACTTCAAGTTGAGTTGTTGTTGTTTAATATCTTTAAATGTTTACTTTAGGATATTTACTACAGTTTCATGTGTTGAATGATAGTGTTTTTCTACTTTGTGTCTGGTTGTTTAGAGGACACTTCTTACCTATAGAAACTTTTTCACACTTTTAGGATTTTGGTTGTAGTTTAGAATGAATGTAGTGTGCCTTATTTCTGTTTTTATTCACTTCTTGAACACGCTTCTTATTTCAAAAACGTCCTCGTATGCGAGCACTGCCTTCTTTTGTGATATGTGATTTGTGGGCCTTGTTGCTGGTAGTGGTGGTGGGGAAAGTTTGATGTGTCTTATATCACCTTTTTTGTGTGTAGGATCCTTAATTTCTTCCATTCCTTATTTTCCTTCCTTGCCCCATCTCCCTGGACTACCAGCCATTCTCTATATAATTATCCTTCAAAGGAATAATTCTCCAAGATTGCCCCTTCCAGTCACGCATACTTTTGAGCTCCTCCTCCATATTTTTGCTAGGACTATCTCTACAAGGACTACCAAATTCTGACCTGTATTTTGTGTTTTGAAATTTGATGAACTTACTTTTTCTGGAAAAGATTTTTCTGTGGTTCATCTAAGTCTTTAACTCCTCTGTATTTTCTCTCTTTTTTAAAAAATTGAAGTATAGTTGATTTAAAATATTGTTTTAGTTTCAGGTGTGTGGCGACACACACACATATGCATATATATATTTTCAGATTCTTGTCCATTATAGGTTATTATAAAATATTAAGTGTTTCACCATGTTACAAATATTACGATATTACAAAGTATTATAGTATTATAAACTATTGAGTATAGTTCCCTGTGCCATGCAATTGGTCCTTGTTAGCTATCTATTTTATCTATAGTTAGTGTATGTCTGTTAACCCCAAACTCCTAATTTATCCCTCCCCCAATGCTTTCCTCTTTGATAAACTTCCCAGGTGGTGCTAGTGGTAAAGAATCTGCCTGCCACTGCAGGAGATGTAAGAGATGTGAGTTCAATCTCTGGGTCAGGAAGATCTCCTGGAGGAGGGTGTGGCAAGCCAGTCCAGTATTCTCACCTGGAGAAACCCATGAACAGAGAAGCCTGGCGGGCTATATTCCATAGAGTTACAAAGAGTTGGACATGACTGAAGTGACTTGGCATACATACATGCAACCATAAGTTATTTTCTATGTATGTGGATCTTTTTCTGTTTTGTATATAAGTTCAATTGTATCATTTTTTTAGGTTCCATATATAAATAATATTAGTTGTCTTTATCTGTCTAGCTTACTTCACTTAGTATGATAATCTCTGTAATCATTATTATGGAATCTTTTAGAAGACCTGTCCTCTACTTTCTGCACCCAGTAAATTGCATCTGAAGGGGGTATATGGATAATCTGTTAGAATATTTTCTGTTTACTTGTGATTTGAAGGTAAAGGTGTGTGTGTGTGTTTGTGTATTTTTATGTGTGTGCTCTCTTTATCCAGTAATGGTGAACACAACAGTAATGTGTGGTTTGTTTCACTCTTACTATTTTTGGGGGGGGTAATGGTGGTAGGAGAAATTCAGGGTTAGGTAACTACCATTGTTCTCCAAACCTGAAGTCAAGATAGACTATTTTTTTTTAAATGCAACTTTCAGGTCTGCAGAGTCTCTAACAAGAGCTTTCACATGGATCAACTGTAAATATAATTTTGGCTTAAAAGCCAGAGGAACTTAATTTTAGTCTTAGCCATTCTGTATTCTTGCTGTGTGCCCATTAGAAAATCACATAACATTTTGGGGGCATGAGTGTCCTTTTCCATAAATTGAAAGTAGAAGCTAAGACCTTCAAATGATTGCTGATATTGCTTTCGTCTCTAAGCATTCACAAATATATACCAACATATCATTCTTAGTACTCTAAGAAATTTGGAGAAGATAAAATCCATTTTATTCTGAGACTTATACTGTATTTTAAATTCTGTTGAATAATGTTTTCTGGTAACAGGAAATGAGCACAATACTAAAAACATTCCATTTTGATATAATATCACTCTCGAGGATATTTCTTCTCAAGAGTGTAATATCTCAGTCTGTGTTCTGATCTCTTTATCTATAGAAAAATCTCTCTATCCCACAGAAGCAACTGAACAACGTATTTAAAATAGAATTTCATGTTGCTATTTTAGCTCTAGTGCATGATTTTAGGTTTATTATCTATTGAATAGTTTAAAATGGCATAAATCACAATAAGAAATTAAGAGGCATTTTAAGAGCTCAGCTTTACTATATTGAGGATTAGAAGAAAACAACATATATCTCAATCAGAGGCCCCCATTAGTAATAAATTCTAACCTAACATAAATGCCTGTTGTCATGTAAGACATAAATTATCTCAGGTTACTGTGACCAAGAAAGGCATTTATAAAAGCAAACTCATAATCTTCCAATTAAAATTTCTCAGGAATTCTTAATTATTTTCATGATAATTTTAAACTGTTGCTTAAATTTTCAAAGTTGGTTTCCAGACAAAAGTTAAAAAACTCAACTTTTTCAATTGTCTTGATTCATTGAATCATATAGGTAGTAGGCAGCTTACTTTTAGTCTCGTTTCTGAAGTGGCAAGGGATTTAACATAAACCTGATATGTGCATGTTTTTCTTCTTCAGGTTATTATTCTTATTTCTGAGATATTCCTATTAGTTTGACTGATGGGAGAAAAATGCAACCAATTTGGAGTCAAAATCATTAAAAATAAATAGCATATATTCTATCTGGTTTCCCAAATCTATTCTTTCTTAAGCCTATCTAGGTTCTGGTTCTTCTCGCTCCGTTTTACCATTCACATTTTATTCCCTGGTATTTTCACAATGTGATCTTGCAATCATTCTCTAAGTTACAATGTGTAAGGCCTAGAAGCAACTGTTCTCTGCTTATTATGCTATAATTTGGGTAGCTGCTACCATATGGATAACAGTATTTTTGCTAAATAATTGGAATATCTGTACGTTTGAACAGCTCCCAGTTTTATTAAGCTTGCTAAAGCACTTTCTTAGTTAGTTGCAATTGTACTTCTATAAAAATAACCTTTTAACTGTAAAGTGTATTTTGCAAGTACTAAAGGCTATAAACAAATATTACATAATTTAGAACAAGCATAATGGAAATGAAAATTCTTTCACAATTCAATATTTCACTCATCCATTTTTAATTACTTCTAGCCAGTGTTTTTCCACATGTAGGGAAGATTTAGCTCTGTAGAAATATGTTGAGTTATTGAATAGACAATTATGTGGCTTTTGCAAAGGTTTGTGTCAGAGGACTTTTTCAGTTTTTGGTTAAATACGGCAAACCGAACATAACCATTTATTACTGCTGTATTCTGGAACCCTACTTAAATCACAGTAAAGGAATAAAAAAAGGCATGAACTCTCAAGGAGAAATATAATAGAAAAGGATATAATAGTTTAAACGAAAGTCAGCAAATATAGGAAGCTGGAAAGTAGATGGATGCGTGGTGGTTTACCTAGCAGGGTGGAAAAGCCGAATGCTCCCCCTTCCGTTGGACGACCTGCCAGAGGCAGACCAGTTTTCATGACACAGCTGTATCAGACACAAAGCCATTTTCCTGTCACATTTTTGCCTCTTCCGTCACACACAGAAACATACTTCACTGTCTCCTTCGCAGTTATACTGGAGCCGTTTGACTGAGCTCTGGCCAATGCAATGTAGGCAGGAGTAACATAAGCCATTTACAGGTCAAAATCATAAATCCCTTTGGGCTGTCCTCTTGCTCTCTCTACTTTTCTACCTAAAGGTGAACTTGGAAGCCACATATTCTAGATGGTGAATTTATAAGATGAATACAGGGGCTTCCCTGGGTCCAGGGGCTTCCCTGGGTCCAGTGGCTAAGACTCCATGTTCCCAGTACAGGGGGCCTGGGTTCAATCCCTGGTCAAGCAACTAGATCCTACAAGCTGCAGCTAAGAGTTTGCATGCCACAACAAAAGTTTGAACACCCAGGGTGCCACAACTAAAGAATCCACATGTCACAATGAAGATGCAAGATCCTGCCTGCCACAGCGAAGACGTGGCAGAACCAAATTAAAGAGAGAGAGAGAGAGAGTATGAACTGAATCCTTAAGTCTTTAGGTAGAAGAGAGTCTTCTAGGAATGCTGATAAACTGCATCAGAGACCAAAGTGTTTGTGAAGGGAAAGTGAACATTTATTTTAAGTCATAGAGATTCCAGGGTTTATTTGTTACCATAATATAGCCTATTCTACTCTGACCAATATAAGATTCTTAGAAGGTTTAAGAATTATAGGCAGTAGGAAGCAACTCTGATGACAAATGTGTTCAGTGTGCCTGAAAATTACTCCCTTCTCTGCAGAACATAGTCTTAAGTGTGAAACATTGTCCTCTGAACATGCAGGTTAAGTGAAAACCCATCCATAGTGTGTGAGTTTTCTGACAGCTCTTTCTCTAATCAGTTTTCATAAAGCTGATGACTGGCTCTATACACAGTGCAAGAGATAGCAGAATTGCTATCTTAGGGAAAATGTGAGCTACAGGGTAAAGACTGATGGAGACCAGCATTTGACGGTCTCCAATAAAATAGTCTTGAGTTCTGCATAATCAGCCAACAGAAATGTTTCAATGAGCCTCACCTGTGATCAAAGAGCTTCCCTTCTGTGCTTATGGTACTTCATTTTACTCCATAAGAGTAAAGGATCAGTAAAGTAAATTTAAAAAGTTATATATAATATTATCAAAGATATTAAATATTTCATTCATGAAATAAAAGTAAAATAATGTTAAAATAAATTAGGAAATAAGAAAGAAATATTGGACATTAAAATTTGATTGTAAAATATGTTTAAATTCATTAAAAAGTTTAAAGATAATTGAGGAAATCTCTTTGAAAGAAAAACAATACTGAAAATTGGGAAAAAACAGAATTATATAGGTTAAACAAGGACAAATGAGTTTAATGTTGATGTTTCCAAAATAGGAGTTCCTTCCTATAAAACACCACATATGAAAATATATATCAAATTGAGTGATGACCTAAATAGGAAATCAGAAATATAAAAGTTCTCTAGAAGGAAAAATATGAGAGTATAACTTATGACATTGGGATAGGAGAAAAAAAGTTTTGTACATGGTGAAAAAAAAAAGGCACAAACTATAAAGGGAAAGACTGAAAAACAAACTAAATATTGCATACCACAAAAAACACTATATACAAATTAAAAATAATATGAGAAAAGTTATTTGTAGCATAAGGGAAAAACAGCAGGTTACTATGTAGAATTTGTATTTCTCTCTCTGTATTTACTTTCATCAGTTATAATGTGTGTAAGTTTTCATCTTAAATAAGAAAAAGTCATCCCACTAGAAAGATGTATTAGTTTCCTATAGATTCTATAACAAATTATAACAAACCAAGAGGCTTAAAGCAATGTAAATATACTATCCTATAGTTTTGGAGGTCAGAAGCGTTAAGGTTAAGAAATCTTGAAATAAAGATATTATTCTGTTTGTCTCTGGAGGTTCTAGGGGAGAATATTTTCTTGCATTTTTCCTGTTTCTAGAGGCTACCCACTTTCCTTGGGTCATGGCCTTATATTATCCCAGCCTCTGATTCTGTTGGGCTTCCCAGGTGGTGCTAGTGGTAAAGAACTCACCTGCCAATGAAGGAGGACATAAGAGACGTGGGTTCTGATTCTATTATCACATCTGCTTTTCTATCTCTGGCCCCTTTGCCTCCCTTTGGGCTGTTTAATAGTTATATTGGGCTCATCTGAATAATCCAGGATCATCTCTTCCTCTCAATATCTTTGCATCTGCAAAATTTCTGTTAGCAGGTAAGGTTCACAGCTTAGACGTGTTCACAGCTTTCAGGAATTAGGATATGGACATCTTTGGGGGACCACTAGTCTACCTATCCGGAGAAGGCAATGGCACCCCACTCCAGTACTCTTGCCTGGAAAATCCCATGGACAGAGGAGCCTGGTAGGCTGCAGTCCATGAGGTCGCTAAGAGTTGGACACGACTGAGCGACTTCACTTTCACTTTTCACTTTCATGTGCTGGAGAAGAAAATGGCAACCCACTCCAGTGTTCTTGCCTAGAGAATCCCAGAGATGGGGGAACCTGGTGGGCTGCCATCTATGGGGTCGCACAGAGTCAGACACGACTGAAGTGACTTAGCAGCAGCAGCAGTCTACCTATCACAATGCACAAACAATATGAATGGTAAATTCATAGGATAGAAATCTGAGTAGTCACTAATGATTCAAGAAAAATACAAATACAGCTCAGTGGTAACCTGGAAAAAAACAAATACAATTTCTCAACATTTGGGGAAAAAAAGTCTAATAATACCAAGACTTTTTAGCATGTAGGAAAGGAAAAATACCGCAATACCTGTTATATTGCTTTACCTGAATATTTATGGCCCAATTTCAGGCAAAAATACTAGGGAATTTGCTCACAGATGTATAGCAACATCGAGACATGCAAAAGGAAGTTTAAAACATAATCCTATGGAATCAAAAGAAATTAAGCACAGCCAAAAGGTATACTAATGAGAAGATGAATAAATAAATTGCCCTGTATTCTTGTTGGAATATTGCTCACTAATAAAAATGAATGTGCCATATCTGCATTTTTCAAATGGATGTAGAAGTCATAATATCAAATGAGAAAAATGATTTCCAGAGTAATATGAATAATAAAGGAATATTTAAGTAAAAATTTGAAAACATACCAGACAATAAATGTTATTTCTGAACATATACCTACTTAAAATACAAAAATGTGTGGAGAATAATAGAAATCAATTTCAAGGTAGTGGCTATGTATGAAGAAGAGAGATGGAACTAAGATTGTAAAAGACACAGGTTATTTACCTGAATTTATAATTTTTAAACATTTATTTAATGAAATCTGAAGCTAAATGTTAGCTTTTGCTAGTAGAGTATGGGAGTGTTTGTTATATTACTCAGCTTTTCTGAATGTTTCTTTAATATTCTCTTAAAGTAGTAATTGAAGCGTAAATGAAATGAGGGTAATTTTCTGTTGGTTTTTATAAGTTTTCTTATAAACTTATAAAACTTTCATTTCTGTCCTTATTTTGTAAGTAAAGAGATTTCCTTACATTTCCAGAGGAAGTAATAATAACTAGAGTAATTTTTCGTTTCAAAGGTTTCCTTTACATTTGAATACTTGTGAAGTAATTTGCAAATGACAACATACTCTATAAATGTCAAGGAGGTTTAATTACCTCGGCTTTTCTGTCTTTTTTTAAAAGCTAAATTAGCAGTATATGTCTGTTTTATTAAAAAGGCATATCACCTTCTGTTAAAGAATTGAGTCTTATTTGTGTATAGACAATAATCTTTGTTTGGGGCTTTAGTTTATAAGGTAAATCTACTTGGGCTGAAAGATATTAATACTATAACTCCGGACAGGGTAAGCAGATCACATTTTATTATTCTTTTTTTCTGTAGGTAATGAAGCTAAGTAGCCTTAAGACTAAGGTCATGCAAATGTGTTTTGATACAGAATTCGGGATACAGATACTTCTGATAGGCCATTTAGTGCTTAATCCACTATTTCAGAAAAAGAAGTAATCTCACTTGATGATGTTAGACCAGGGCTCTATGTGGTACCTTTTATGATTACTCTTTTCAATAAAGGAGGTAAGTTGGTAAAAATAATATTAAATATTGCTATTAAATTATAACATTGAAATAGGAAATATGTAATCATTAAAACATATGCCCTTCCTAATTCCAAGAACTAGAAGCTGTTTTCAGAGTTACAAAAACCCTTGATTAATTCACCCAATTCCATGCAAATGCTTGTACTGTAGGAGTCTTACCCCTTCTTCTGGTCCAATAGGAAAAGGTAGTTCAGGGAAGATGAGAATGACAACTGGCAAATGGTAAGGACCAAACCACTACTTCTGTAGACAGAGGACTGTATAGTGTGGGATCTTCATTATGAAAAGAAGAAGAAAATCAACTTTGGAAATTAAAACTCTTTAAAAGTATGAGCAAATTTAGAAACTTTATTAAATCCATTTATTAGGGCTACCTTAACAAAATAGCATAGACTGTAACTTAAACAACAGACATTTATTTGGTCACAATTCTGGAGGGTGGATCAGGTGTCAGCAGGACTGATTTCTTCCAAGACCTCTCTCCTTGGCTTGTAGAAGATTGTCTTCTTTCCATATCTTCTTATACTCTTCCCTCTGTTTGTGTCTGTGTCCTAATCTCTTCTTATAAGGACACCAGTCATACTGGATTAGGGCCTACCCTCATAACCACATGTTAACTTAATTATTGCTTTAAAGACTTTATCTTCAAGTACATTTACATTCTGAGATATTGAAGGTTAGGACTTCAACATATGAATGTGTGTCAGGACACAACTCAGCCAATTATGACTTCTGAAAAGTCAAAACCTATAATTTGTTAATTAACAGCTGTCTGTTGTGTCATAAGTTTAAAAGAGGTGGTCCTTCCTTCCTTTCTCCCCATTGTACAATGATGGTACATTATGATTTAGGTGGGAAATTTTCAACAAGGATTCTTCCTATTTTATCTCAATCCCAAGACCTCCAGATATCTAATTGAAGTGAGTAATGATAATGAAGTATACATTACTTTTTCATTTTGAAGGGAATCACATGATCTGAATAGACTTTAAAAAATATTGTACCAAAAGTTTATATCATTGTGAAGTTTGAAAACCATACTAACTCTCTGTGGTTTCATGAAGGATGCATGCACGCAAGCTTGCTAAGTTGCTTCAGTCATGTCCGACTCTTTGCCACCCTATGGACTGTAGCCTGCCAGGCTCCTCTGTCCATGGAATTCTCCAGGCAAGAGTACTGGAGTGGGTTGCCATGCCCTTCTACAGGGAATCTTCCCCACCCAGAGATCGAACCATGTCTCTTATATCTCCTGCAGTGGCGGTGGGGGGCGGGGGGTGGTTCTTTACCACTGGTGCCACCTGGGAAGCCCCTTCATGAAGGACATCTGTATTGAAATCTCACCATATTTTATTCATTGATCTGGCCGAGTATAAACATATAGTATTCTCCCCTGCACTCTCTTCTATAATCTATTTCTTTATTGGCTCCCTTAATTTTCATTATTTTTCCAAGTCAGAAATTTGGAAATATTTTAATACTTATCTCCTTTTAAATACAAAGTAACAATTGCCAAACCCTATCTGTAGCTGTTGTTCCACCAGGTTTTCATAGGCCCAGTTTTGAAAGTCAGCGTTTGAACAGTGTTTGAACCCTTTCTTTGATTTATATTCCTGTCAAAATTATCCTTTTCTTTCATCCAAAGTAATGGATGTCTTTGACTGAAGAAGGGAAATACTAACAAAACAAAATGAAAAAGCAAAGAATGTCAATTAATACTTGAATTATTATCTTCCTACATGAATCTGACTTCCTCCACTTAAAATTATTTAATACTCAATTAAATCCAAAGTCCTTAGTCCATGACATGAAGCTTTTCCAGACATACTTTTTACAGAACTACATTCCTCATATTTATTCACTTTCCTCTTTGAGTTTTATGTGCCATAAGTGTGTCCATTTATGGTTCTTACTTTCTGCCATTGGTGTGCTTGTGAATATTTGACCACCAGTTCTGTTGGCTGAAGGGTCAGGGTAGGGCAGGGGCTTCATTTGTAGCATTTGCTGATGTCTATAGTGTAACTACTCTGACCATGGCTAATTTTAAGCTAGTTACATGAAATCAACCGGCTTGCAAAATTCTGAAAATTTTACAGTTGGTCCTCGTTGAATAGTATATCCAGTTGTAGCATACCGCTGGTTCCTATGCCCACAAACTTTATCTCAAGGCTTCAAATATGCTACTTATTTGACTTAAAATAGTCTTCTTTCTGTGCCTGAGAAGTTCCCATAATTTTTTAAAGTGTATTTCAGATGTCCTTCTGTTTTAGAATTGTCCCCCTACCCGTACCCCCAGCTTTCCTGTGTGGTCTATCACTGCCTCATTAGTTTTTCTCTTCATCATTGGAAATTATTTTATGTTGAGTTTACCACATTATCATATCTTTTTATTTATTTATCTGTTTTCCAATTACATTGTTAGCATTTCAAAGCACTTCAGTTTTGCAGATGAGGAAATTGATGTATTGAGCCTAACAAAATGGGGAAACATAATGCCCCATTTGTTTATTTTTAATAGACCAGTATGTAAAAGAATGGACAGATTAATACTCAAAAGCTTACATTTACTTTTATGTGGCCTTACACAAATGAATTAGCCTTCCTGATCTTAAGTTTTCTCATTTACAAATGGGCGTAATAATAGGTAAACTCATGAGACTGTTGTTAAGAAAATGCCTGTGAAGCACAGTGCCCTATGTGACTCTGAGGACCACTGAACAAAGAGTAACTGTAGGCTGTATCAGAAAGTGAAAACACAGGAGAAAAACCTCCATTATTTCGGAGGATGCTTTGGACAAGGTACAAGATAGACTCATCTTACTTATGTGTCTTGTGAGAGTGAAACATTGTAACTTCACAGTTTCAGATGAAATCGAATGTTCATTCTTAACATTTAAGACCTTCAATAGGTTTATCATGATGCCTCTAACATTAAAAAAATTTTTTTTCTCTTACTTGAGAGCTTATCTTGAAAACTTGAAAAACCCAGGTTTCAGGGTTTTTTGTTTGTTTTTGTTTTTAATCCAACTAGGTACTTCATAATGTGATTGCACTCATTTAGCCCATGGCCTGCTGTTTTCTGTTTCTGTTCCTTCAGCCTTTGCATGCAAGATTCCTTCCCTTTGACTGTCCAGTCCTGCATCATGCCGAAAGACTGTGAAACCACTGAGTGGTCTTCCTGGAGCCCCTGCTCTAAGACCTGTCGTTCAGGGAGTCTCTCGCCAGGATTTAGGAGCAGGAGCCGCGATGTGAAGCACATTGCTCTTGGAGGTGGGAAGGATTGCCCTGAACTTCTCAAGAAAGAAGCCTG
Organism: Cervus canadensis; assembly: GCF_019320065.1. Lineage (NCBI taxonomy): Eukaryota > Metazoa > Chordata > Mammalia > Artiodactyla > Cervidae > Cervus > Cervus canadensis. Next base: position 17,815,959 of record NC_057400.1, read on the forward strand.
CATTGTTGAAGGGGAGCTTCTGCACTTGTGTCCCAGGTATAGTGTATTCTTTGACATGAGTGTTCAGTTGTTCTATATAATCTGATTGTATGTGATATAGACATGTTACCAATCACTGTAACTGTGTCTCATACTTGTCGAGTCTTTACTCAGTGCAAAGTTTCATATTAGGCAGTAGAATGCAGTAGGATAAGGGCATAGGCTGCGTTGATTCCCTGACCTCCAATCCTACTTCTGAGAACTTTCCAGTTATCTGCATTTTGGCAAGTGAGTTAAATCTAGTATCTCAGGTTACTCTTCTACTAGCCATACTCACTTCATCCAGCACCTGCCACATCATAAATGTTTAATAGCCATTAGTTATCATTGCCTGATGTGCCAGACCTAGTTTTTCTGATAACCTAAGAAGTCATTCATCAGCATCGTCATTTTGTAAATAAAGCCATTGATGCTTAGAGAGATTAAGCAATTTCTGAGGTTATTTAGTTAATGAATGACAGCCCCCTGATTCTAATGACACTCTTTCTCTGAAATTCACTGCCACCCTGGGGCACTGTTTCTATTTCAGGTCCCTAGGGAAATGGAAAATGTTGGAAAAGGGTTGACATAAATGAATAGCTAAATTGAAGACCTTGACATTGGTTATATTTTGCCTGATAGTGTTGCCTTTGGTGAAGACCCCAGTGTATTTTCATCTGGTGTTGGCTTACAATGGACTCAGTCTGATAATGATAGAAGTTGTGCAGAAGTCGGTTGGGGATGAATTTGTGATAATTCCTGCTGCACAGCTGCCCTGAACTATATCTTAAGTCTGTAGCTATATTTAATAGATCTTTCTCGTTTCTTATTGTCTCTAAGATTTGAGACAATTTCCTCAGTGAAACAGTGAAGCAAAACATAACTTACTGTAGGAATTAATCGCCTGGGATATGTGAAGTGTAAGCAGGTTACAAACTCACCTAGTGTTGTTGATAGGCCTGGCTATTCCTTATACTTGAAAGAATGCATGTAAGAGGAGGGCAGAGGTTGGGGAGTGGGGTATCACTGAGCAAGTTCCTCTTTTCACATTCTTAGTCACTCACTTCCTCCACCTCACCATAGAAATCTGGGTCGATTCAACATACTCGTTACATATTGGCTGTTCATTTTTTTGTAAGATGGCTACTTAAATTTACACCATTTCTTGCCTGAAAAAGCAGAGAAAGCAGATGTAGTTCCTGAATCTTGACAGGTTAACCTACTGTCACAGAATCCTTCCTAATTGTATTAAGTATGTATTCAATCTTTCAAGACACTAGTTTTGGGGCAAAGCATGAGATTGGAAATAAAACCTGAGGTCTCTGTCCTTTTTGAACTTGGATAAACCTTGGGTTAAAATTGTATACCGTTACTTATTAGCTGTATATGTTTGAAAAAGCTATACAACTTCTTTAGCACATTCCCCTCTTCAATAACATGTGTCTAAATATGCTGCCTGTGTTGGAGGCTGAAGAGCTGCAGACTAGCCCCGTCTATCCCACTGCTTAGCACGTAGGAGGCCCTACAGGTGTACTGATTCTTATTGTTATTTTCAGGTGGGTTCATTTCTGCCAGTAAGAGAATCTCCCCTTGGAAGGCATACTGTAATGAGTTCAATTCAGTTACTCAGTAGTCTCTGACTCTTTGTGACCCCATGTACTGCAGCATGCCAACCTTCCCTGTCCATTACCAGCTCCCGGAGCTTGCTCAGACTCATGCCATCCAACCGTCTCATCCTCTATCGTCCCCTTCTCCTCCTGCCTTTAATCTTTCCCAGCATCAGGATCTTTTCCAATGAGTCAGTTCTTTGCATCAGGTGGCCAAAGTATTGGAGCTTCAGCTTCAGCATCAGTCCTTCCAATGAATATTCAGGATTTCCTTTAGGTTTGACTGGTTTGATCTCCTTGGAGTCCAAGAGACTCTCAACAGTCTTCACCAATACCGTAATTCAAAACCATCAATTCTTCAACACTCAGCTTTATAGTCCAACTCTCACATCTATACATGACTACTGGAAAAACAATAGCTTTCACGAGATGGAACTTTGTCGGCAAAGAAATGTCTCTGCTTTTTAATGTGCTGTCTAGGTTGGTCATAGCATTTTTTCCAAGGAGCAAGCATCTTTTAATTTCATGGCTGCAGTCACCATCTGCAGTGATTTTGGAGCCCAAGAAAACAAAGTCTGTCACTGTTTCCATTGTTTCCCCATCTATTTGCCATGAAGTGATGGGACTATATGCTATGATCTTAGTTTTCTGAATGTTGAGTTTTCAGCCAGCTTTTTCATTCTTCTCTTTCACTTTTATAAAGAGGCTCTTCAGTTTCTCTTCATTTTCTGCCATAAGGGTGGTGTCATCTTCATATCTGAGGTTATTCATATTTCTCCTGGCAATCTTGATTCCAGTTTGTGTGTCATCAAGTCCAGCATTTCACATGATATACTTAAATAAGCAGGGTGACAATATACCTTGACCTATTTTTCCCAATTTGAAACCAGTCCATTTCCCAATTTGAAACCAGTCCATTGTTCCATGTCTGGTTCTGACTGTTGCTTCTTGACTTGCATATAGGTTTCTCAGTAGGCAGGTGAGGTGGTCGGTATTCCCATCTCTATAAGAATTTTTCAGTTTGTTGTGATCCACACAGTCAAAGGCTTTGGCATAGTCAATGAAGCAGAAGTAGATGTTTTTATGGAACTCTCTTGCTTTTCCTATGATTCAACAGATGTTGGCAGTTTGATCTCTGGTTCTTCTGCCTTTTCTAAATCCACCTGAACATCTGGTAGTTCTTGGTTCACGTACTGTTGAAGGCTTGACTTGGAGAATTTTGAGTATTACTTTGCTAGCTTGTGAGATGAGTGTAATTGTGTGGTACTTTGAACATTCTTTGGCATATTACCTATTCTATAATAATTTAATAGAATAGAAAGTTATTCTTCTGGGTGATTTAAAGATTATTTTTTCCCTATGGAGGCCTAGTTTAGGAAGATTCTCAATGTTAGGCTGCCAGGAATAGAATCTGAGTTAAATGATAACTTCACATGTGTGCTTTTTTCCTTCATCCTTTTCAAGGAATGGCTGACGACCTTTTCCTGCTATTTTCAACCATTTTTTGAATTATAAATATCCCTCCGTTTTTTTCTTTTCTTTGTTAATAACTATGCAGTTCTCTTGTAAGTAAGAATGGTACCTCCCTGAAGATGTTGAAGAAGTTTAGTTGTATCAACTTTTGTTTAGAATGACTGCCTTTTATTGAGTATATGCTTTAGGTCAATAACTTTACCAGAGATGTTATAAAGATTATTTGGAATAATATGAAGTGTATCATCTAAATGGGACATGTTTAATAGTAAAAATGATGTAAATTGGTATTATCTTTTTTTATTCAAGTTGAAGTCCATTTGACTTCAAGGTCAGTGATCTTTTCAATACCTAACACTGACTCTCATGTTAGTGAAGACATACACCCAGATGAGGGTTTAGATACACATATATGTGCATTCATATGTGTTGTTTTTCCCAACAAAATACCATAGAATGGTAATACTTCAAGATGTTCAGCTCAGTTCAGTTCAGACACTCAGTCATGTCCAAATCTTTGCAACTCCATGGACTTTAGCAAGCCAGGCTTCCCCTCTATCACCAACTCCTGGAACTTATTCAAAATCATGTCCATCGAGTCGGTGATGCCATCCAACCATCTCATCCTCTGTTGTCCTCTTCTCCTCGTGCCTTCGATCTTTCCCAGCATCAGGGTCTTTTCCAGTGAGTCAGTTCTTCGCATCAGGTGTCTAAAGTATTGGAGCTTCAACTTAAGCATCAGTCGTTCCAATGAATATTCAGGACTGATTTCCTTTAGGATAGAAAGGTTGGATCTCCTTGCAGTCCAAGGGACTCTCAACAGTCTTCTCTAAGACCACAGTTCAAAAGCATCAATTCTTTGGTGCTCAGCTTTCTTTATAGTACAACTCTTACACCTGCACATGACTACTGGAAAAAGCATAGCTTTGACTAGACAGACCTTTGTTGGCAAAGTAATGTCTCTGCTTTTTAATATGTTGTCTAGGTTCGTCATAGCTTTTCTTCCAAGTAGCAAGCATCTTTTAATTTCATGGCTGCAGTCATCATCTGCAGTGATTTTGGAGCACAAGAAAACAAAGTCTGTCACTGTTTCCATTGTTTCCCCATCTATTTGCCATGAAGTGATGGGACCAGATGCTGAAGCTGAAACTCCAGTACTTTGGCCACCTTATGTGAAGAGTTGACTCATTGGAAAAGACCCTGATGCTGGGAGGGATTGGGGGCGGGAGGAGAAGGGGACAACAGAGGATGAGATGGCTGGATGATATCACCGACTCGATGGACATGAGTTTGAGTAAGTTCCGGGATCCCAAAGAGTCGGATATCACTGAGCGACTGAACTGAACTGAACTGAACTGATGGGACCAGATGCCATGATCTTAGTTTACTGTATGTTGAGTTTTAAGCCAACTTTTTCACCCTCTTCTTTCATTGTCATCAAGAGGCTTTTTAGTTCTTCTTTGCTTTCTGCCCTAAGAGTGGTGTCATCTGCATATCTGAGGTTATGCATTGATTCCAGCCTGTGCTTCATCCAGCCAGGCATTTCACATGATATACTCTGCATATAAGATTTATCCAAGATTAATTTCTGCTTTGAGCTTCATTTGATTGAACTTTCACATTGGAAAACAGGTCCTGACAAAAAATTCATTAGAGGTTAACCTGGGCCTCTCGATCTGCTGTATAGAAATGTTACTGAGTATGACATTTTCTAAAAACCTTCTCAAAGAGTGAATTTTTAGGAGATCGGAGTCTTAGAAAATTCACTGAATACCAACCAGGTTTTTCTAGGGAGAATGGTGTGTTTTCTAATGATTCTAGTTGGTGGTGGGAAGGAGCACACTTAAATAACAACAAAATTAACATTGGCTGACATTCTTATTTGTCTGAGATTTGAGCTGTGGCCTCTACCCCAGGAAGCCCATAAAGATGGTATGTTAACTTTTGTTTCTAGTTTGACACCGGTGATTAAAATTAATCATGAATAAGGGAAATAGAAACAAAAATCTCTTAGGGATCAAAAATGTCCATTTCTCTTTTCCTAGAATTCATGAGCACTTCATATGTATCAAGAAATTTAATTCACCATCCTTCTCCTTAGTAGGTAAATGTCCTCTCTTGGAATGTCATTTGGTTTTACCCTTCTACCATCTTTGCTGTTGGAGATGTTTTCCTTTTTTCAGTAAATATACTCTAAACTCTTGCTGTGTGCCAAGCACTATATTAAATGTTTGGGATACCTTAGAAAATAGATTGGACAAAGTTCCCTTCCTCTTATGGAACCTAAATTTTAGTGAAGATATACTAAATAAATGTAATAAATGAAATAAACTATATAGTTTATGTATGAAATATAGAAAAAAATGAATCATTAGAACAGGGCAAAGATAGAGACTTCTGGAATGCTGTAATGGGGGTCAGCTCAGGTTATAGAATTAAAGAGTGTCATTAGAGAAGCTTCATTTGAACAAGCGGGATCAAGGACTGGGGTTTGGAGGAGGACTTCAAGGAAGTGAGGAAATTAACGTTTCAGTTAATTAGAGGAAGAATATGTATTCCAAGAAGAGATGAGCTAGAGATATGCTTACTTCCTACTTCCTTCAATAATATTACCGTTCACAATGGTTTTTAGTTGTGTAGTTCGGGGGCTACTCTTTTCACGACCTAGAATCCACTAATCAACATTTTCACTTGAACACTGTGAGTGCCAGTCCCTAAGGCATGATTCCATGAAAGCAATTGTGACCAAGAAGAGCCCCTGCTAGAAAAGTGCCCAACACTGAACACTTTGGCAATTCCTTGAGGAATCTAGCATAAGTTAACCTGAAAGACTGAGGCCAGCCTGTGTTAATCTAACTTGGGAAACTTTAGAACTACAGTTGATACTTCAGCAACCGGGGTTTGAAATGTGCAGGTCCTCTAAGACACAGACTTTTTTCAATACTAAATAATACAGCACTACACAATCTGAGGTTGGTTGATTCCATGGATATAGAACCTTGGATACAAAGGGTGGACTAACAGAGCAAATTTTCTAACTTTGTGGAACATCATCACCCCTAACCTCTTATAGTTGTTCAAGAGTCAACTATGTAAGGGAGTTAGCATTGTATAGCCTTAAGCTTTTTGTGAGAGAAAGAGCTTAAGGCTAGTTTTACAGAGTCATACACAACTGAGCAACTAACACACACACATGTACACACACATATAGCCTTAAGTTTGTTTTCAAAGGAATGCTATTTTCCCATCTATTTGACATGAAGTGATGGGACCAAATGCCATGATCTTCATTTTTCGAATGTTGATTTTTAAGCTAGCTTTTTCACTCTCCTCTTTCACTTTCATCAAGAGGCTCCTTAGCTCCTCTTCACGTTCTGCCATAAGGGTGATGCCATCTGTATCTGAGGTTATTGATATTTCTCCCGGCAATCTTGATGCCAGATTGTGCTTCATCCAGCCCAGCGTTTTGCATGATGTACTCTGCATATAAGTTAAATAAGCAGGGTGACAATATACAGCCTTTACATCCTCCGTCCCAATTTTGAACCTCTGGTTACTGGATAGCATAAGAAAAGGCAGAGGACACAGACAGCATCAGTTGACCTGATGCTGCAACAGCTATGACTCCAGACACTCTGTACTTAAGCAGAGAGCCTTTTCTGTCTGAACACACTGTGACAGACAAGAATACTGAAAACTATCAACATCTTTCTTGGAATTGATACTTTGGATGACCTACCAGCAACTTCTATAATCTCTCCAGGAGACAACAGCTTTCACACCAAAATGACTGTTGTATTTCTTAAATGTTAATTTAACATTTAAAATTTAATATAAGTATAAGACAGTGCTGTTAAAAGGTAACAGTGACCAATATAGAGTAAAACTTTTAAGAAGATCTCTAGGCAGACACTGTATGGCTGATATTTTACATAGAGTGTGTGAATTATTGCCCAGAAAAAACAGTTTCCTAAACATTGCTTCAACATCCTGGTCTGACACTGAAAAATATGGGGCCTCATAAACTGTCTCTCCTTACCTCTAGCATGTGTTAATTTACCTCTGTTTTGGGTGAACTAGAGATTCTTCCCAAAAGGTCTGTCTGTGCAGACTCTGAGAGGTCTATGTGGGTCTTCTACCCACTTTGATGTGCTTATAAAACAACCTGCTGTGGCCAGGCTGTTTCTTCCTATTTTCTCTTTAAGGTATTGAACCTGATTTTATGTTTTCTATATAAAATTATTTTTCCCTTGAGAAAACTCTGGGGATCAATTGATGACTTTTTTTAGATGAGTGTTAAAGCCAAGTAATGGTGCCAAGAGAAGGGATGGTAGATAAAAGTTGGCTTAGTATTTGGCTTCTTTTGCCCATTGGAATGAAGTAAGTGTTAGAAGAGGGATGTTGTGTCTTGAAGAGGTTTGTTCAAAACCTGCTTAGCCTTCGCTGTGCTGACTGGTGGAGGACTCAGGAAATTTCAGTCCGTCTTAATTCATTCATTTTAAAAATCTTGGATAATACTCTCATTAAAAACTAGTGTGTCTTCAAACCTTATAACTATGTTCTTTAAGAGTGTTTAATAGTTGGTAATGTTCCCATAACTCATCCCAAACATATGGATTTTTTTGTTAGTTTATTTTTCTGCCTCCTCTACTTCAGAGTGGGTAACATCTGTAAAAGTGCCTGGCTTAGAGTAAATGCTCAACAGACAATGGATAGATCATCAAATGTAGTGCTGTTCCAGAATAATTTTATTCACAGGGTGCTTTATTCCATGCTGATACTTACTATGACGTGTGTGAAGAATTCAAGTCAGTTTCTATAACAGGCATCTAAGATTGGCTTCATAAAGAATACTCAATATGGACAGCTACCCAGGGAATGAATGAACACACAGAACTTGATGTAAAGTGGTCCCCAGTGGCTGCCTTGCTTTTGCTGTGTGTCTGGATTTCCAGAAAAAAAACTTCTGTCGTCATTGGTTATAAGAGTAGGTTCATAAAAAAAAAGAGTAGGTTCAAGAAGGGTGAGAAACGAGATCACAATTAGTTAATGTTAGTCAGTCATATCTGACTCTTTTCAACCTCTTAGACTGTAGCCTGCCAGGTTGCTCTGTCCATGGGATTTCCCATGCAAAAATACTGGAGTAGGTTGCCATTCCCTTCTCCAGAGGATCCTCCTGGCCCAGGGGTTGAACCTGGGTCTCCCATATTGCAGGTGGATTTTTCATTTGTAAAAGTTTGACTTCTGGAAAAGAATGGCACACACATTGCCTACCACATCTACTGATCTTTTCCCATTGTTTGTCTACCATAGTCCTTAACACTTTGCACATAATAGAAGCTCAATAAATGGTGGTTAAATGAATTAATGAGTTCTTTAAGGAAGCTTTTAAAAATCATTTTAATTAAGCAGCTTTTCTACAGCACTTGAGGAGTAAAGGAGTCATGACCTGGAACCCTCAGGAGAATCTTTTTGGGAAAGAAATAGCAGTTTCAAAGAATCTGTAAATTGTTTCAGCAGAAGGAGACTGATGCCTTTTTATTGAGTCCATCTTTTATTGGTGCATATTTTTTCATGAGTCCCTGTTGTGCCACTTTCAGTTCTCCTGGTTGGAAGATTTGTTCCCCTGTTAGTTTAAGAAAGTTAACGTATTGCTAAGTGCTGTGTGTAGTGATAGAAGTCTATTAATAATGCATACATGGAGTTAGGCTGGCAAAGTCATCTGCCGAAGAGCAAAGAGCTTTGCACTTGAGAGTAGCTTACCATAATCAATAGTCCCACTCTATTCAATAAAAAATTACTAGAGCGTAAAACACATAAAGCTCGATCAGTTCTCTTTATTTTGGTCGTCTGTTCAGCAAAAAAATGACAACTTAATTCTTTTCTAGATGCATTTACAATTTTAAAAGGACAACAGACATTATCATAAATTAGTCATGCTGCAGTACACTGATTTTTAATATACGCACATTTAATTTGAATACATTGTGCTAGGGTTTCAATTCTGAGTGTTTGCAAAGCTATATGTGCTTAGTCAAAACATGACCATTCACTAATGCAATGATTCTTTCAATCTGTCATTGTTAGATCACTGAAGATTCTATTCCATGTTGCTTTGCTTTAGATCTAAGCCTTTAGAAGGAGAAAAGAAACCCACACTTTGTAAGCAATTCTAAGCCTTCTGAAAGTGACAAAGCATGCATTCTAAAGGGCAAGGGTTGCTATAAAACTCTGATTGTCCCCCCATACTACTGCTATTAAAATCAGTTTATGTCACCTTAGTAGGATAAAAGTCTTTTTAAAATAGTCACTAAATGTACCTACTTTTCTAATTTGACTTGGTTAATTTAGAATGCTTCTATTCCTTGCTTCAGAGCAATGCATTCATTCCTTACCCCTTCTAGCCTTCCCACATAAATTTGGAGAATAGTTTGAGTACAGGATTCCTAGGGTTAGACAATAGTACTCTCAGGAGGATAAGCTGGCTATCCAGGGGATGAGATTTCCAGGCCTTGAGGAGCTTTTCCTAATCCAGAAATTGTCTCCTCTATTTCTTTATGGAAATATGTATTCTATTAGACATTTCTTTCTTTGGTTTAATCTTGATTTCTTCTTGTAAATTGCATATACCTTTTCAGAATGATGAAATATTTAATAATAACTCTTAGTATGTGAAGCTTCTCAAGTGGCACAGTTGGTAAAGAATTCGCCTGTCAGTCCAGGAGACACAAGAGACCTGAGTTCGATCCCTGGGTTGGGAAGATCCCCTGGAGTAGGAAATGGCAACCCACTCCAGTATTCTTGCCTGGAAAATTCCATGAGTAGAGGAGCCAGGCAGGCTACAGTCCGTGGGGTGGCAAAGAGTCAGCCGTGACTGAGCAAGCACACATGTGTAACTTAATATGTATCCTGTGAATATATTTATTGACCATTTCCTAAGAGTAGACCTAAATTATGGGAGGCATATGAAAAAATTGGCCTGTGAGTTCCAGGTGTGGGAGACAGCTTCAGAAAGCAGAGTATAGAAGTGAAATTCAGGTTTTATTCATTTACCTGATATCTGAGTTCTTGTCCCCTTTCCTGGGCTGTTTCAGGTAAGAATTCAGTGCCAAGAAATTGTGCTACTAGTACTTGGGGCAAAGTAATTTGGAATCATTCCTTTTTATTTATTTATTTTATATGGCTACACCTGGTCTCACTTGTGGCATGCAGAATCTTTGGTCATGGCATACAAACTCTTAGTTGAGGCATGAGGAAGCTAGTTCCCTGAACAGGGATTGAACCTGGGACCCCTGCATTGGGAGTACAAATGTAGCCACTGGACCACCAGGCAAGTTCCTGGAATTATTCCCCACTCCTCTCTTTCTCTCCCACTTGTGCTTGGCTGCTCAGTCGTGTCTGACTCTTTGCGGTCCCATGGACTGTAGCCTGCCAGACTCCTCTGTCCTTGGGATTTTTCAGGCAAGAATATTGGAGTGGGTTGCCATTTCCTTCTCCAGGGGATCTTCCTGACCCAGGAATCGAACCTGCATCTCCTGTGACTCCTGCTTTGAAGGCAGATTCTTTACCCACTGAGCCATTGCGGAAGTCCTCTCCCACCCACATCTAATCATCAGAAGGCTGTCTCCGCCTTCACAGAATGTCCAGAGTCTGATCACTTCTCATATTCACTGTGAATGCCCCAACTGAAGCCTTAGCAGCATGTTTCCTAGAGTAACAAATGCCCCCACATGTATCTCCCTTCTGCCACTCCCCTGTGGTATGTCCTTCAGTCAGTGGCCAGGATGACTCTTTCACCCTCCTCAGAACTTGACAGTGATTTCCTAGCACATTTGGAATAACACTCATAGTCCTCCCTCCATAGCCTGGCCCCTGCCTGCCTCTCCCTCTTTCTCCTCCTACCTTGACCTGCTTGTTCCAACCACACTGGCTTCTGAGCTTTCCTACAAAATGCAAAGCATTCTCCTTCCCTGGGGCCTTTGAACATACTCTCTTCTAGAATGCTCCTTGTCCACCTCTTCTTGTGCCTACTGCTTTGTTTTATTCAGCATTCTGAAGGTTTTCCTGGTCACAGCATTGAACTAGCTCTCCTCATCCATCTCTCTCTGATGGACATGTTATCTAATGCCGTCTTCTGTTTTGGTTCATTTCTGTCTGTCTACCCCACTAGAAGGTCACCTTTTCAAGATCGGGGGCTTTGTCTTGATCATTTTTGTGCATTTCTATTGTCTGAATCCAGACTTGACATATAATTAGAGTTCAAAAATTACTTCTTAAAAGAAAAAAGGAATAAATGCATGATTGAGTAAGTGATTTGCTTACTATTGGGCAGGCGTATTTCTGTTCCTAGGGAGTCCTGCTTTTAATTCCTTTCTGCCATCCATCTCACATACGTACCTTAGCATTAAGTAAAATATTCTTACACAAGTTGTTTCCCTTGGGTATTCAGTATATAAGTGGCTGACAGTGTGACATCTCACTAATGGTGAGGTCATTGGAATAATTTTCACATAAAAGGTTGATGACAGGTTTCCCTAACACTCACAGTAACCAGGCAGCAAAATGGTTTTCAGGGCCTTGAAAAGGCATTAGTCTTCAAAAAATTGTCATTTCAACATTTTGTGGAAACTTGAATTTTTACAATTAGATACATTTATTTGGTTTATATTTTATTTTTCTTTTTAACTTGTTCTTATCTCCTGAAAACGCTAAAATTTGAGCCTATGTGACCACAGTGTTCATATTCTAATGGCGTGCTGCAGTCCATGGGGTCACAAAGAGTTGGACATGACTGAGCGACTGAACTAAACTGAACTGCTTGCTGGGAAGACTACATGAAGTTATACACCTACATTTGTTAATGCAGTGCCTGTAACAGACTTAGCATGCAGAAACTTTGATTGTTATTATTGCTTGGGGTATATGTCATGATATCCTAGAAGCCTTAATAAATGAATGCCTTGTCTCTCCTGCTCAGTCAGGCCATGTGACAAGACAAATGGATCCATTCCTGAGGAGCTACATTCATGAGGGGCTATGAGGATCGACTAATTGGTTTCATGTCATGGCCGTTTACTTTACTTGAGGCATTTGTACAGTTGGTTTCAAAGTGTTCTTTATCAAGAGGCAGAATCTTGGCCTTTGAGACACCTCCTATTTCTCTCTTAAGCAGAAGGACAAAGTAAGGCTTGAAACGCAGCAGAGTTGGGCGAGAGAGGGTGGAAAGGCCTGGGCTTTGATGTGGACTTGGCCATTAAAGAGAATGTCCCTGGCAGTCAGGAAGCCAAGTTGTCCAGAGGCTGGAGGGCTATTCCTGTCACAGCCTCTGAGGGAGATAGCAGGCAACATTTAGCTGAGAAGACTCCTTTGATTTCCTATTCTGTCAGATCCTAGAGATACTTTCCCAGGTTGGATGAGTTCAGAATGTTCAGTTTTCCTGGCTTCTAGGTGATTTGTGACTGAACATACTGCATTTGAAAAAATAAAAATAAAAAAGCAAAGACTATGAAAAGACCGGCATGTTAAAAAGGAATATAGAAGTCCTTCACTAGTGTGCTTTTTCCTTTGCCTCTTGCTAGGTTGGTATTTTCTCTGAGGTAGTAAGCAATAGCAATCATGATAAATGTCTTCTATTTTTTTTTTTTTAAGAGAATTTGTTATTTGGCAGTGAATAGAATTTGGGTGTTTTTGGTTAAAGAGCTACCAAGAGGGTTTTTGTTACTTTATAGAAAACCATAGTCATTAAACTTTTCTTTTCATTTATCTCTAAAATGACTTCCAAAATTCCTCCATTGCTAGTTCTTATAGGGTCATGATAAATTTATTGAAAAAGCAGTTTATGCAGCATGGCCCATTCCTTTCAAACAAGTGAACAAATTGCTGTGACTTGCTATGATTCTAAATGCTCTAAGTTTCTTTTATGCTCTTTACTGAATTTTGATTCTTGGAGGTAAGACTATGGCATTCCTGGATCCCTAATATTAACTTCTGATAAAATCAATTAAGTTCTCATAAGTACAATGTTGGGTGTGTGTGTGTGTGTGTGTGTGTGTGTGTGTGTGTTTTCTATGTCAGTAGGAGAAAAAAAAAACAGGTATAGAAGGACATTAAAAAGGGAATTAATATTTATTGAACACTTGTTATGTGTTTTTATCCACATTCAGTGTTATTACCCTTATTTTACCGATAGGAAAATAGAACTGAGCCAAAGTCACATGACTAGTAAGTGGAAAGGCTCAGATTCAACCATGTCTGATTCCCAAGCATGCTTGTTGTCCACACATTTCTGCACCTTTTCCCCACCTAATTTGCTCACTATATCATAGGAGCCTTAGGGCAGGACTGCATCTAACCTCCTTAATAGTTAGAGAGCTGTTTTAGGGAATCAGTGGGGGGAGAGGATTTGAAATGAGAATGTGGTAACTGTCCAGCAAACCCACCCCTGCCACACTGTGCCTTGCCTTAGAGTCCAGAGACAAGAGAACTGACCTGTGCCCCGAGACTCAGAGACACAGGGGACAAGCCTTCTGCCTGAGTGACCATGGAGCCTAGGTGACCCCTCTGTCTAGTGAGGAGAAAGAGCTTTGGATCATCACCTCTGGAGAAGGACCATCTCTGGAAAGACTTAGACTTTTCTCAATCATTCATGCCCAGGAATTAGAAACATATTATTGTCTATATTCACCTAGTAAAAGCAGGACTTAGCTCTACACTTCAGACTCTTGTCCAGCTCTCTGAGTGACTTTCACTTGGAAAACCCTGTGAAAATGAAGTCGTGAGGCAAAGGGAGCAGAATCCTGTTACAACAAACCCCACAGAATTATCCAAATTCTTTTACTACAATGGGCTTTTCACAAGACATGATCCTCAGCTTTCATGGTTTTTAGAATGACAACCCTCATTATCAAGGGCTTTGCTCACTCTGAGGTATGTTAGAGATTTGCTTCCTCATTTTGATGTCTGTTACTTGATTTCAGTTTTACTCTAGTTTCTAAAAGGCCAGGGCCTTGGTGAGGTATGTTTATTTTTTAGTGCTATTTTTTTCTTTGAACAATCCCCAAACTGAGAAATTTTTCCTAAAATATGAAATGGGACAGCAGATATGAGAATGTTCTCAGGTTTCATTTGTTACTCCAGTAACTAATGAATCTGCTGATATTTATGTGAATTCTGTAGGGTTATATTAATGCCATGGGCTTGAGGAATGCTCTCATAAACCACAAAAGGAGATTCTGTCTGAAATCGTTCTCTAGGTATGAATGTAGTATTATTATCGTTGTTTTATATTCTGTAAGTTGTGTAGAAACTTCATTATGTCTTGCCCCTTATTTGTGTCTATCACTGTGTATCTCAATCAGTTGTAAACCAAGAAGATATATTCTATGTCAGTATAACAATGACATGTCTGTATATGTGTGAAAAAAAGAAAAACAACTCACCAATTAAATATAGTGGTACATGGAAGCTGAGCACCAAAGAATTGATGCTTTCGAACTGTGGGGTTGGAGAAGACTCTTGAGAGTCCCTTGAACAGCAAGGATATCAAACCAGCCAAACTTAAAGGAAATCAGTCCTGAATATTTATTGGAAGAACTGATGCTGAAGCTGAAGCTCCAATACTTTGGCCACCTGATTCAAAGAACTGATTCATTCACTGGAAAAGACCCTGATGCTGGGAAGGATTGAAGGCAGGAAGAGAAGGGGATGATAGGATGAAATGATTGGATGGCATCACTGACTCAATGGACATGAGTTTGAGCAAGCTCCAGGAGTGGGTGATGAACAGGGAAGCCTTGTGTGCTGCAGCCCATGGGGTCACAAAGAATTGGACATGACTGAGTGACTGAACTGAACTGATGGTGAACTCATTTTTAATACATATACCTTTATTCCAATGGGGTCAAACTGATAGAAATACCTGTATCAATAAGGTTGAAAAGTTGGAGATAGTCTCTGTTCATTTAAAATAATATACTCACACATTCATACACTGTCCTACCAATTAAAAAAGAAAGCCCAACTTTCACACAAAGTCATCTAAAAGTTTGTGGAATTAAACCCCATGATGAGTTCACCTCCTGGGAATTAAGCACATTTGGTTTCCAGCTCCTTCCTCTAGTTTTTTTGGCCATGCCACGTGGCATGTGGGATCTTAGTTCCCCAGCTATGGATCAGACCCACACCTGTTGCATTAGAAGCATAGAGTCTTAACCACTGGACTACCAGGATCCTTTCTCTGATTCTTTACTCTCTTAGAGCTTTAAGGCTGAGACATCTCTACTATTTATCCGTATTTTCCTTCATTCAATCTTCTGGTCCTGTGCTGTTAGCATGATAGACTGCTTACTTTTTCTCAAGGAAATAAAAGAGGTTTAGTATTCAAAGCTGGCAAATGTCTTTATCCATAGGCAAAGATTTGATACTAGAAAGAGAGATGATTACATACATTTGATGTCAATAACTTAAGTTTCCTATGGAATTCTGTGTTTTCCTTACTTCTTCTTCTTCTTCTTCTTTTAAACAAATCACACCAAACAGGTATTCCTGGAAGACCTCTGAATGGAAAGAATGCCAAGTCTCTCTCCTCGAGCAGCAGTCCCTCCACTGGCATGAGATGGGACCCATTTGTGGAGGTGGGATCCAGACCCGAGAGGTGTTCTGCGCCCAGAGCACACCAGCGTCCACAGCACAGAGGGCCAAGGAAGGTAGGCAGCCAGTCCTGGGGCCAGATTCTGCTGCTGATTGCCATGGAAATGCATCCCAATACCATCTCCTCATATTCTCCTCGGGATAATGAACCTTCAGCATTCACAAATTTAAAATTTTATTGCCTATTTGCCAACTATTCTTAAGTTCTGCCACTTGCAATAGTTAGGAATAGTTAAAAAATACTAGTGATAATAATTTCCTCAATTGCAGAGGATCATTGTGAAAACTAAATGAGAAAATAGACCTAAGATCAGGAACAGAAATGAATGCAACATGATAAGGGGCTAGTATGCTGGAGTCAGCCAGTTGGCAAAGAAGTAGTAACATTCTTTTTCTTTTTTTTTAAGAAAGGTTTTTTTGTGAATGTGAGAACTTCTACAGACATATTGTTTTCAGATATCAAGGATCCATTCTCTTATTGCCAGAGTTTAAATAATAAGAAAATAATAAGGAAGAAAGTAGGGGAGGAAAAACAACTTTCTCCATGGTAGGCTCTCATTAGGTGTATGCAGTCCTTTTGTTTCAGAGTTTGGCATGGTGATAACACATAAGAAGTGAAAAACTGGCCCAGATTTACTTAAGTCAATGGATTGAAAAGCCAAGAGTGTGCAATAATGCTTCCAGTCTAGAAAAAATGTATGGTCTGTACCAGACACATTGGAGGCGCACTCAGCAATGCCCTCTGTAGAAGTGGTCATGATGGAAATGCTTCCTTGAGAATGTGCATGTACATTTCTCTACTGTAGAACTTGGTTGGGGAGAGAGATGTGAGCTTTCTTATTGTGGAGATATATCCATTTTGTCCTGTGAAGTTTTTCATACCAGGTACCTTTTTTCTGACATGGCCTCCTATCATTTCAGAGGCCATGACCATAACCTTCTATGATTCACTGCATGACTAATAGAAGGGTCATCTTTACAGACTCCTTAGCATTTGCTTCAATGATTGAAGTTACAGTGCTGCATTTGTAGGGCAAGAATTATTTAATAGGTGAATTTTCATCCTTCTCTAATGTCACTTTTGGAAAGTGAAAATTTACACACTTTCTCTCCCAGGATAGATGTGACTATGCTTACTTTTCTAAATTTGGAGGAAAAGAATTTAGATTAAAAAATTCAAATTTTCTTTCAGACCTTCTATTTCACTTTCTCTTTCTTATCCTTTACTGTGTCTACAATAACAGGGTCTTCAAGGGTCAAAACATATATAAGAATTTTTTAGAATTGACATATTATGATCTATTTTCAGCTTCAACATTGAATCTTCTATTGACATCTTCCTAAAGTTTCTTTAGTAAAAATAACTTTCTTATCTTATGGATCAACTATTTCTAAAGTTTTTTTCAACCCTAATCTTTCTAGCTTTCTTAATGGAAACATGCTGGGCAGGAAGTTTGTAATGAGGAAGAAATTGGAAGGATGGTGTTCTAGGGTTGGGAATCATATGCTACATGTTGGGAAATGTTAAATAGGGGAAGGATGTTAAGTGCACATTTAGCAGCCTGTTAAGCCCCAGTACAATAGGCTTCAAGCACCTAAAAAAGAGGAAAAAATCTTAGGACAAGGTACTTCTAAATTAATACTTTGGACATGGAAACAGAAAGCGCTTAGAAAGCCTAAGCTTGGTAACCCAGGTCTTGGGGGCTGGTTGGTGGAGGTGCTTAGATGTGGGGACAAGATGCATACCCATGGATGTATGTGATGAAACCATATATTCATGTAGAAATTTGAATAAAGTAGTCAAACTGTTGTTGCATTGGAAAATACAGGACGGCCACATTGGATTAAAGGCATGGTATAGCTTACTACTTATATTTGTAGTCATTAACAAAGGTCTGATTTTGCTGTTGTGTGGAACTGAGTCAGAAATATTATTTATTAGTTTTGTTTCTTATAAATGCTTTCATTTTCTACTGTTATCATTTATGGGTTGTTGTTTAGTCACTAAGTTGTGTCTGACTCTTTTGTGACCCTGAGGACTATAGCCCACTAGGCCCTTCTATCCATGGGATATTTCAGGCAAGAATACTGAAGTGGGTTGCCATTTCCTCCAAGGGATCTTCCTGACCCAGGTATCCAACCTGTGTCTCCTGCTTGGCAGGCGTATTCTTTACCACAGAGCCACATGGGGAGCCTGTCATTTATGGATATACCTTGACAAATCTGGCAATGTGAAAATGTCTTCTTGGCTCAAGTGAAATATAAGAAAACAATTGAATTGCAACTATAAGAGACCAAAGAGTGTGTTTGCCTAATTAAAGAGGCAGAATTTAAATATTTCTAACCTTTCTGGTAATGCAGTAACAAAGGCCAAACTTGGTAACTTTTTTTTTTTTTTTTTTTGCATTTCCATTTTTGTGAAGATCAGCTTTTTTGTTTTGTTTTGTTTTGTTTTTTCCCATTATTGTGTCAGATTTTGTTTTGAAGGGAGAGGGACATTTAATGGCATTGAGTTTGGTAAACTTTTCTCAGTCACAATTGACTTTCCCACCAGGTTAGGTTTACCTTTGGATCCAGAATATTCTGCTTACTTTTTGGAGTGGAATTTCTTGATTCTCCTTCCTTGAAAATCCCACCATCCACTGTTAACTAGCTGCTCTGCATTCCAAGAACCTGATCTTAGAGGAACCTACAATCTTCAAAAAATAAATAAATAAATAAGGTTTATTTCCAGGATCTCTCATGAGATAAGATGCAATAGAATTTCTAAATACCAGAAGAAAAAAAAAATTGAAAAGGCTACTAATTCTCTCCCAAGGTTCTCTGAGTCTCATTCTGGATGGTAAGGCTGAATTAGGACTTCAGTGCAGTTCTGTTGCCAACTTATTCTTGTTGATACCCAATTCTCCATTAGACCTCAGTTCATCGTATGTGTAGTAGTAGTACAATATGGCGTATTTACCTGGTTCTGCTATTCATTGACCATGTGGTATTTTAATTGCAGCCAAATTAATGCTGTAATATTGAATATGAGAAGTGTTGCTAGTAATAATAACAAGCCAAGCCAATAGTAATAGTAATAGCCAAGTCAATCTATGAATCAAACTATAGCAGAATATTTATGATTTTGTTTACCAGTTGCTATTGTAGTAGAGAAAATTGTTGGAGAAGGAAATGGCAACCCACTCCAGTGTTCTTGCCTGGAGAATCCCATGGACGGGGGAGCCTGGTGGGCTGCTGTCTGTGGGGTCGCTCAGAGTCGGACACTACTGAAGCGACTTAGCAGCAGCAGCAGCAGCAGCAGCAGCAGAGAAAATTGTATTTCTCTTTTATAATTCAGAAGCACCTGCAAGAGTGATGCTTACCTATAAATCTAAATGCTTGGATTTGTTGATACCATTTTCTTCTTGCCCCTTTCTAAGGTGAAATTAAAACCATTCAGCCTATATTCAAGAGTCATTTCTGAGATGGTAAAATGTTGAAACAAGGGACATACCATAATTAACTAATAGAGACAGGGAAAAATGTATTTCATTCAATACAGTGTGGCCTAGAGATTGGCATATCAACAAATGCAGGTTGAAATAGCATAGAGATATAATGTTTTTATATGGTGAATAAAACAAAACAGAAACCTAAAAGCCAAAAAAGAAAGACTGGAAAAAGATACTGGTGTGGTGGCAGTTAAGCAGAATATTACCTAGATATTTTCCCATGTTTTAGATTTGTTATTTGCCATTAAATGGACTCAACTACTTCAGAATGGACACAGTTTAGCTTTGAATTGTTAACTATATTTAGTTGACCACTCCACACCAGTTAAGAGTAAATAGTTCTTGAGAGTCCTATGTCTTTATGAAGCTAGGCCCAGAGTTGGCATGAAGGCAGTACATGATATGTCCTAGTATTAAATATGCTGGTTTGTTGAGTAAAAAAATCGATGACAGTCACCCATGCATTTTTGTCCTAGACACAGGAATTATAAAGATGCCTCACTAACTTATAGTCTTTTAATTGTGACAACAGTTGTACTAACAATTATGCTATAGTGTCTTAGGTAGTGTATTTCAGTAATCTTATATAATATGTTGTTGTTCAGTTGCTCAGTCATGTCCAACTCTTTGCAACCCTCATGGACTGCAGCACGCTAGGCTGTAATATATATGTGTGTATATATATATATATATGTATGTTATGTATATGACATTGTTGTTTAGTCACCAATTCATGTCCAACTCTTCTACTACCCTGTGGATTATAGTCTGCCAGGCTCCTCAGTCTGTGGGATTTCCCAGTCAAGAATATTGGAGTGGGTTGCCATTTCCTTCACCAGGGGATAGTCCCAACCCAGGAATTGAACCTGGGCCTCCTGCACTACAGGCAGATTATTGCTGAGCAACTGGGTAAGCCCCTTATATATGGCATAGTTAGAACCATTTAATAATGCCTGACATTAATCGTCACAATGCAGATGATGCTTAAAGAGAGTTTGGAGAATCAACAGGAAAAAGTACTCTAAGTTGAGACAGGGAGAACAGATGAAAATATGTAGAAATGTTTATATTCAAGAGTGGCATGTGAACTGTTATAACAGGAGCATAGGAAGTTAGATAACACTTAAAAACTAGGCTCTGAGAAGAACATTACATAATGATTAAGGTATCATTCCAAGACAAAGATACAACAATGTATATGCATGCAACATAGGAACACCTGAATATATAAAGCAAATAACAACAGACATAAAGGGAGTAATTGACAGAAACATAATAGTAGTTGGGGACTTTAAGATCCCACTTACATCAATGGACAGATCAGACAGAAAATCAGTAAGGAAACACAGACCTTAAATAACACATTAGACCAATGGACTTAATAGATATTAATAGATCTATAGAGCATCCAGTCCCAAAACAGCAAAAAACAAACAAACAAAAACATTCCTTTTAAGTATACCTGGAGAACTTAAGCAGGATAGATCACATGCTAGGGAATAAAATGTCTCATTCAATTTAAGAACATTAGAGTAATATCATGCATCTTTTCTGGCCACAAAATATGACTCTATAAATCAACTACAGGAAAAAAAATTCAGAAAATATAAAGACATGGAGGTTAAATAATATGCTACTGAGCAACCACTGAAAAAATAAGAAATAAAAAATACTTGGAAACAAATGAAAATAAACAAACTAAAAAGCACAATGGTCTGACACCTATGGGACACAGCAAAAGCAGTTCTAGGAGAGAAATTTGTGGGACTTGCGAGTCTATGTCAGCTGTTTGTAAGGCCTCCTCTGACAACCACATTGCCTTCTTGCATTTCTTTTTCTTGGGGATGGTTTTGGTCATCACCTCCTGTACAATGTTATGAAGCTCCGTCCATAGTTCTTTAGGCACTCTGTCTACCAGATCGAGTCCCTTGAATCTGTTCGTCACCTCTACTGTATAATAATAAATTATTTGATTTAGGTCATACCTGAATGGCCTAATGGCTTTCACTACTTTTTTCAACTTAAGTCTGAACTTTGCAACAAGATGCTGACAATCTGAGCCACGGATCTTGTTTTTGCTGACTGTATAGAACTTCTCCATCTTTGGCTGCCAAGAATATAATCAATGTGACTTCGGTGCTGGCCATCTGGTGATGTCCATGTGTAGAGTCATCTCTTGTGTTGTTGGAAGAGAGTGTTCGCTATGACCAGTTTATTCTCTTGGCACAATTGTTAGCCTTTGTCTTGCTTCATTTTGTCCTCCAGGGCCAAACTTGTCTGTTACTCCAGGTATCGCTCAACTTCCTACTTTTGCATTTCAGTCCCTTGTGATGAAAAGGGACATCCTTTTTTGGTGTTAATTCTTGGAAGTCTTGTAGGTCTTCATAGAACTATTCAACTTCAGCTTCTTCAGCATTATTGGTTGGGACATAGATTTGGATTACTGTGATGTTGAATAGTTTGCCATGGAAACAAACTGAGATCATTCTGTTATTTTTGAGATTGTAACCAACTACTGCATTTCAGACTCTTTTATTGACTATGCAGTCTACTCCATTCTTTCTAAGGGATTCTTGCCCACAGTAGTAGTTACAATGGGCATCTGAATTAAATTCCCCCATTCCTGTCCATTTTAGTTCACTGATTCCTCAAATGTCAATGTTTACTCTTGCTGTCTCATTTGACCACATCCAATTTACCTTAAATTATGGACCTAGCATTCCAGATTCCTTGCAATATTATTCTTTATAGCTTCAGACTTTACTTTCACTACCAGATGAAACCACAACTGGGAGTTTCCACTTTGGTCAGCCTCTTCATTCTTTTTGTTGCTCTTTCTCTGCTCTTCCCCAGTAGTATATTGACCATCTACTGACTTGTGGGGGGGCGGGGACATCTTTCAGTATCATATTTTTACCTTTTCATACTGTTCATCGGCTTCTTTTTTTTTTTTTTTATTTTTATTAGTTGGAGGCTAATTACTTTACAATATTGTAGTGGTTTTTGTCATACATTGACATGAATCAGCCATGGATTTACATGTATTTCCCATCCCGATCCCCCCGCCCACCTCCCTCTCTACCAGATCCCTCTGGGTCTTCCCAGTGCACCAGGCCCGAGCACTTGTCTCATGCACCCAACCTGGGCTGGTGATTTGTCTCACCATAGATACTACACATGTTTTGATGCTGTTCTCTCGAAACATCCCACCCTCACCTTCTCCCACAGAGTCCAAAAGTCTGTTCTGTACATCTGTGTCTCTTTTTCTGTTTTGCATATAGGGTTATCATTACCATCTTTCTAAATTCCATATATATGTGTTAGTATACTGTAATGGTCTTTATCTTTCTGGCTTACTTCACTCTGTATAATGGGCTCCAGTTTCATCCATCTCATTAGAACTGATTCAAATGAATTCTTTTTAATGGCTGAGTAATATTCCATTGTGTATATGTACCACAGCTTCCTTATCCATCCATCTGCTGATGGGCATCTAGGTTGCTTCCATGTCCTGGCTATTATAAACAGTGCTGTGATGTTCATCGGATTCTTAAGGCAAGAATACTGAAGTGCTTTGCCATTCCCTTCTCCAGTGGACTATGATATGTCAGGCCCTGACTCACAGAGACACGGCCTTCAGCCACTTAATGTAGCTGGATGACATGCCTGGTGCCCTGGTTGTCCCATGCTGGTCCTTGTTAAACATGCCTCTACCAAGGGTAGAGGCAAAAGCCCTGCTGGAGTGGATGGGAAGGGGGCCTGGGGAAGGCTGAAACTAATGTTGGAGAATGCCCAGGAGCAGAGGGTATCCTGGCCTCACCACTGCCACTGTTGCCTACTGAATGCAGAGTTCCAGACAATAACAAGGATAGATAAGAAAGCCTCCTTAAGTGAACAATGCAAAGAAACAGAGGAAAACAGTAGAATGGGAAAGATTAGAGATCTCTTTAATAAAATTGGAGATACCAAGGGAACATTTCATGCAAAGATAGGCACAGTAAAGAACAAAAATAGCAAGCACATAAGAGAAGAGATTAAGAAAAGTTGGCAAGAATAAACTGAAGAACTGTACAAAAAAGCTCTTAATAACCCAGATAACCATGATGGTGTGGTCACCCGCATAGAGCCAGACATTCTGGAGTGTGAAGTCAAGTGGGCCTTAGGAAGCATTACTACAAACAAAGTTAGTGGAAGTGATGGAATTCCAGCTGAGCTATTTCAAGTCCTAAAATATGATGCTGATAAAGCGCTGCACCCATGCCAGCAATTTGGAAAACTAGCAGTGGCCTCAGGACTGGAAAAGGTCAGTTTTCATTCTAATCCCAAAGAAAGGTAATACCAAAAAATGTTCAAATTACCATACAAATTGCTCTCATTTCACATACTAGCAAGATTATGTTCAAAATTCTTCAAACTAGGTTTCAGCAGCATGTGGACTAAGAACTTCCAGATGTACAAGCTGGATTTAGAAAAAGAGGAACCAGAGAGCAAATTGTCATCATACACTGGATCATGGACAAAGCAAGGGAATTAAAAAAGAAAATCCGCTTCTGCTTCATTGACTACACTAAAGCCTTTGACTGTGTGGATCACAACAAACAGTGGAATATTCTTAAAGAAATGGGAATACCAGACTGCCTTATCTGCCTTCTAAGAAACCTGTATACCAGACAAGAAGCAACAGTTAGAACTGGACATGGAACAACAGACTGGTTCAAAATTGAGAAAGGAGTACATCAAGGCTGTATGTTTTTACCTCGATTGTTTAACTTATATGCAGGGTACATCATGTGAAATGCCAGGCTAAATGAATCACAAGCTGGAATCAAGATTGCTGGGAGAAATATCAAAAAACTTAGATATGTAGATGATACCACTTTAATGGCAGAAAGCAAAGAGGAACGGAAGAGCCTCTTGATGAAAGTGAAAGAGAGTGAAAAAGGTGGCTTAAAACTCAACATTCAAAAAACGGAGATCATGACATCTAGTCTCATCATTTCATGGTGAATGGATGGGGAAAGTGTGGAAATAGTGTCAGGTTTCATTTTCTTGGGCTCCAAAATCAATGTGTCCAGTGACTGCAGCCACAAAATTAAATGTCGCTTGCTCCTTGGAAGAATAGTTAGGACAAACCTAGATAGTGTATTGAAAAGCAGAGACATTACTTTGCCAACAAACGTCTGTATCGTCAAAGCTGTGGTTTTTCCAGTAGCCATGTATGGATATGAGAGTTGAACAACAAAGAAGACTGAGGGCCAAACAACTGATGCTTTTGAACTGTGGTGTTGCAGAAGACTCTTGAGAGTCCCTTGGACTGCAAAGAGAACAAATTAGTCAATCCTAAAGGAAATCAACCCTGAATATTCGTTAAAAGGACTGATACTGAAGCTCCAATGCTTTGGCCACCTGATAGAAGAGCCAACTCGTTGGAAAAGACCCTGAAAGAGACACGTGCACCCCAATGTTCATCGCAGCACTGTTTATAATAGCCAGGACATGGAAGCAACCTAGATGCCCATCAGCAGACGAATGGATAAGGAAGCGGTGGTACATATACACCATGGAATATTACTCAGCCATTAAAAAGAATTCATTTGAATCAGTCCTAATGAGATGGATGAAACTGGAGCCCATTATACAGAGTGAAGTAAGCCAGAAAGATAAAGACCATTACAGTATACTAACACATATATATGGAATTTAGAAAGATGGTAATGATAACCCTATATGCAAAACAGAAAAAGAGACACAGATGTACAGAACAGACTTTTGGACTCTGTGGGAGAAGGTGAGGGTGGGATGTTTCGAGAGAACAGCATCAAAACATGTATAGTGTCTATGGTGAGACAAATCACCAGCCCAGGTTGGGTGCATGAGACAAGTGCTCGGGCCTGGTGCACTGGGAAGACCCAGAGGGATCTGGTAGAGAGGGAGGTGGGCGGGGGGATCGGGATGGGAAATACATGTAAATCCATGGCTGATTCATGTCAATGTATGACAAAAACCACTACAATATTGTAAAGTAATTAGCCTCCAACTAATAAAAATTAATGGAAAAAAAAGATATATGCATGCCAGTGTTCATTGTGTGTTATTTATAATAGCCAAGTTATGAAATTAACCTAAAAGTTCATCAAGTATATGAGTGAATAAAGAAGATTTATACATTTATACAATGAAATACTTTTCAGTCATAAAAAAGAATGAATTTTTTCTGTTTGTAAAAATATGGATGGATTTGGAGAATTTCATGTTTATTGAAATAAATCAGGGAAAGACAAATAGTGTAATTATTACATGTGGAATATAAACTATAAAACAAATGGATGAATATAAAAAACATAAATAGACTCAGATATTGAAAACAGCTTAATAGTGGGGAGAGGGTAAAGGGGCGGGGCACTATAGGGGAAAACAATTAGAGTACAGATGTCAGTGTGCTAAGAGAATTGTTGTGAATGGTCATGTCTTATTTGCAGATTTATTTGAGTATACAAGAACATTTTGAGATACGAAATAATTTACATTATAAACAGATGAACAGATTTCTTAAGAGACAGTTGAAGGAGGTGCTCTACCATCACTTGAAGGTCTAGAAATGTCCTTTACCTGTCTTTAGAAATTGATTTAAAGGTCAGTAACCTCATTTGGGTGTGAGGAAATTGTCAGGAAAATAATGTGCTTAGCAATTTCCTTAGAGTGGACCCTTAGAGGAGAAATGAGACTGTTTAAATGGGGTTACAGAGTTTTTCCCTTGTTTTATAGTAATAGAGATGCACAGATAACTAGACAAAGTAATTCCTGCCAATTAATAGCTGGGTATTGAATGGCAATTCATGTGAGACCAAGAGACAGAAAAGTCTGTTGACCTATAATCGTTCTACCTTGGAAACATACTCAGTTATTGGGAATATATAGCGTATATGCGAAGGTAGCTCAAATACTCTCTCCAAAAGTGTGAAAGCTAAGAAAAGTTGAAAATGAAATACTTATAGGGAATGAGGTCACAAGGAGTCTCAATTGAGATTGGTCTCTACTGGTTCTGTTTCACTGCATTTGTATCTCAGTGATTTTTTTAATCAAGTGTAACAAACATCTTAGTATGATATAGCAAATGTTTTTGAATTATTGAACTTAGTAAAAATCTTGAAGAGTGTCTGCTTTAAGCATTCATTAGATTATCAACCTGTTCTTGTTTTTCAGTCACTAAGTCGAGTCTGATTCTTTGCAACCCCATAGATTGCAGCATGCCAGGCCTCCCTTTCCCTCACTATCTACAGGAGTTTGCCCAAGTTCATGTCCATTGAATCGGTGATGCCATCCAACCATCTCGTCCTCTGTCATCCCCTTCTCCTCCTGCCCTCAATCTTTCCCAGCATAGGGTCTTTTCCAGAGTCAGCTCTTCGCATCAGGTGGCCAAGCTTCACCTGAAACTGAAGGAGTTTCAGCATCAGTCCTTCCAGATGAGATGACAAAGAGTCTCTGCTCCCCAGCCATGTCATCTCACTGCATTGTAATTGCACTGCTTGTGTTCATTGTTAACCAGGGTACTGTGCAAGATCTGTGAGGTCTGTGATGTCACTGTCCCACCACCCCAGCACTTAGCACAGTATCTGACACATAAAAGATGCTTGAACTGAATTCAAGCTTTGTCCTCGCTCGTGTTTCTTTTACCACTTTCATCTTTCTTTCTCTTGGCTGATGCTCTGCAGTAATGTGATTCATAATTCACTTTCAGACTTCGATAAAACACCATCTTGTTGTCCCTTGGATCTGGTTTCCTGAGCAGCAGCTGAGGGGCTGGATAGTTCAGACTGGGAAATACAACCCAGAAGGAGAGGAGACCTGGATCCTTGAGGAATGAAACATCATTGGAGGCAAATACAATTTAGGAGAGACCTAGGCTACTCCTGGGGCTTCCCTGGTGGCTCAGAGGTAAAGAATCTGCTTGCCAATGCAGGAGATGATCTCTGGGTTGGGAAGATCCCCTGGAAAAGGAAATGGCAACCCACTCCAGTATTCTTGCCTGGATAATTCCATGGACAGAGGAGCCTGGCAGGCTATAGTTCATGGAGTTGCAAAGAGTCAGACACAACTTAGCAACTAAACAACAATAGCAACAGCAACAGGTTATTCCCAGTGCACCTGTATATGATTCCAGTACATTTTTTTTTACCCTTCTAGAGAAATTCTGTTTTCCAAATACTCAAATCTGCTATATATCATTGTAGTGTATCGTAAAATGGTAGCCTACAAAACACATCACATAACATTACTTCTTATTTTCCCTGCTTTACCCCTACTGTTCTTTGTTTTGTTTTTTTTTTTTTCTTCTTTTTTCTTCTGTTACTGCCTGGTAAGCCTTGTATCTCACACATAAAGTATTAACACCTTAATTCTCATCATAAGCTCTGCTTTCTAGAGGGCTCAGCAACCACAAAACTCAAGTATGTATCACAAGAAAAAATGAGAGATACTATTTTGAAGGATTTATTATAACAATCTACACAAGACATAGTTTGAACCTGAAGTACAGTGGTAGCTGTAAAAATTATTTTTCTCCTTCATTTTTCTTCTCTCCCCCCCGCCCACCGCAACCTCATTTTCCTTTCTCCTCCTTCTATATATTCCTTCTTCCTCATCATTCATTTTTTCCCCATTTCTTCCTGTTCCTAGTCCTTTTCCTCTTCTTTTCATCTGACATGAATCTTTGTGAGCTGTAACATTTTCAGTATCTTTGCTCAACTTCACAGCAGTCAGTATGTCATCCAGCAAAAGTAGGAAGAGCTCAGTAGGTATTTCTTGAACAAATAAACAGAAACCTCTGCATCTAGACTTACCATTCAGTTTCAGGCATTTATTTTCACTTTGGAACAGTTTGTCTCTTCATTGCAGTTATTCACATATACCTGCATTTCATTAATGAACAGTTAAGTTCTCCATTCAGAATTGAAGATCATATTTGGGGGGAAAAAAAAAAAAACATGTTGAGACTGGTGCATTTACAATCTTTAGCTTGTCTAAAGATTTAAAGTCTAAAGTTTGGCCCTCTAAACTTTATTTTGTCTACTGGATTACATTTTCTTGAACACCAAGCCAAGACGTAATGAGGTTTCTCTTGGCAGTGCAATTTCGGAAACAAAGTTGTTTCTTCCAAATCTATTTCTCCAGCCTTTTTGAATATGTGAATGCAAGTAGGACATTGAAGACATATCAACTTTTTGTCCAGCTCTTCCTTCAGGAAAGTTTCACAACTTTCTCACCAACTTATTTTAGTCATTAGCTTTCTTTTCTGCTCTAGGTTTGGACTTCTTGCCAGATTCTGTCCTCAAGATGGAAGTGTCATTTAGATCTTAATCTAAATGTGTCTCTGTGTATTTAAGAATGGTTAGATGACTATTTGTGTCTTCTGACCATATTCTTAATACTGGAGGGGAGAATCAGTTTCCATGTTAGGAAAAAAACTGAAAAAAAAAAAGAGCTAAATCATGATACCCCTTCTAATTCTAAGAGTCTCTGTGTTTCTGTGTGGAATATATAATTGTAGTTCATTTTATTCTTTCAAGATCTGCTTTTCTAAGACTTAAATGCTCTTTCTGACTTGATGGAATGTTTCTGAGTTTTCCTAGTTATTTTAGGCTTGGAGGTCAGTACAGAACCCAGATATTTCTTTTGGAATAAACTATAGCATTTTAACTACAATGTTCCCCATATTGGACTTTTCATTGTTCTGCCCAATAGCATATCAGATTCTTTTCCAGGGCTCCAAAATTCAGGAAATTTTCTCTCTTCCTGCAAACATTGATACTAGAAACCTGAACACTTAGCACTTCTCTTGTCATTCACCTCTTTGCCCACATTTAGCGTATCACTAAATTTTGTTAATTTTGTTGTACCATACTGAAATTTGCACCTACTCACCCACATACAGTAAAGCCAATCTACTGATGCTGGATTGTGGTGAAGGAGAGTGCAATGGTTATTGTAGGGCACCAGACAAGGAGTCTGGGACAGCTAGTACTCAAAAAGCCTGAATTCCTGGATGAATTTCAGCAAATTATTTTTAAAAGCAAGGAGGGAGGGGAGTTGCAGGGTATGTAATCAGCTCGTGCATGATTCTCCAGCTGGTTGATGGTAAGGTAACAGGGCAGTGTCACAGGGGTTAAGAATATCAACCCTCAGGTGCCAAGAGATCTGGAGGGCCATATACTCATGGTGTACTTCCATTTTGTGGGGGTTTTGGCATCTGTAAGATAACTTAGGAAATATGCATCAGATACAGCTATTCTAGGTACTTCAGAGGAGCTAGAGGAGAGAATACAGGGAGGGGTCTATATTCATTGGAAGAACTGATGATAATGCTGAAATTCCAATGCTTTGGCCACCTGAGGTGAAGAGCTGACTTATTGGAAAAGACCCTGATGCTGGGAAGTATTGAGGGCAGAAGGAGAAGGGGACAACAGAGGATGAGGTGGATGGATGACTTCACCAACTCAATGGGTGTGTTTGAGAAAACCCTGGGAATGAAGGACAGGGAAGCCTGGCCTGCTGCAGTCCACGGGGTCACAAAAAGTCAGACATGACTGAGCAACTGAACAACAACTGTTCTGGAAAGGCCCCACAGGGTCTTGCTTGGTCACATCTCTACTTCTCTCTCTTTCTTTGTCTGTTTGTTTATTCTGCTTATTTCTGTCTCCCCTTCTAGCAGTATTTCTCATATGGACTACTATAATAGTTTCCTGACTTATTTCCCTCTTTGTACTCTTGGCTCCATATAAATAGAGTGGGGTGTATTTAATGTGGTTCATAGACACATTACCTCTGTCCAAATTTTCACTGTACCCCTTACAGGGGAGATGTGTGGAATGATGATCATTCCTAGCTTATAGAGTGCTGTGAGGATTAGATGAGCATCCATATGCTACACATCACTTAGAGCTTTATGCAATAAGCACTGAATAACTACTGTTATTCTTTTCCACTCTCCAGATGAAGCAGCTTCACAAGAAAGCTTCTATGAATCTATTGTTCCCATGCAAAATGACTTCAGTGCCCCTGTGTGATTTCAAACTTAACCTCTCTCACAGAGCTCTGTCTGATCTATCCTTAG
Organism: Cervus canadensis; assembly: GCF_019320065.1. Taxonomy (NCBI): domain Eukaryota; kingdom Metazoa; phylum Chordata; class Mammalia; order Artiodactyla; family Cervidae; genus Cervus; species Cervus canadensis. Next base: position 17,846,309 of record NC_057400.1, read on the forward strand.
TCTGCCTCTCCTGGCTGCACCCACCCTTCCATTCATCCGATCCCAGCCACACAGTGTGGCCTTGAGCAAGTTAGTGGACCTTTCTCTGTCTGAGTTGCATGTTGTGTGGCAAGAAGATAGCCTTGCGTCACACAGGCAGCAGAGAGCAGGGAACTCATCTTGATTCGGAGCTGACACTCTTGCACAGTATGCTGAAGAGACTAGTCATTTTGTCCCTGTTTCAGAGCAGAAGAGTAAGGGAATGGGAATTAGAGGTCCTTGAAGGGTGTGACCTCTGGCTAAGAGGCCATTTTCTAGCAATAGCTGTACACTTTGGAAGATAATTGGAGGGTAGCTAGCTGTCTCTGCCACAGGTATTCTTTACTATTAATTACACCCCTGTATTAATTTCCTGCTGCTGCTATAGCAAACTTAATGACACAGCACAAATTGATTAATAGTTCTGGAGGTCAGAATGTGAATGGATCTCACTGCTCTAAAATCAAGATGCGGACAGAGCTCAGTTCCTTCTGGAGACTCTCAGGGACTATCCCTCACTTTTATCAGCTTTGAAAGGCTCCCCTTATTTGTTGGCTCATGACTCCTTCCTCTGTCTTCACAGCCATCCAGCAACAAAGCATCCTCAGATATCTTTCCATGACCCTTATTCCTCTCTCATCCATTTATAAGGATCCTTGTGATGACACTGGTCCCACCTGGATAATCTAGCATAATCTCCCCGTCTCAAGGTCAGATGATGAACACGTTATGGAGTCCCAGCTCACTCTACTTGTTGCATGACAGGCCAGTACACTGGGAGGCGTGGTGTCGAGGCAGGGGATAGCAACTTTATTTAGAAAGCCAGCAGACTGAGGAGATGGTGGACTATTGTCCCCCAAAACCATCTTATTGGGGTCTTCTTCTTCTTCAGTCACGTCAGTCGTCTGGATACCAGTTTATTTTATAGAGGGAGGAGGTGAGGAAGTAAAGTAAAAAGGCCATTAGTTTTGCAAAATGTATTCTGGCTTGGCCAGCATCAGGGAGGGGATATGTTAATTTCTTCTTCTCCGCAGCCATTCAGAGGTAGGCAGAGTCTGATCTTCTCCCTATGAGCTGAATAAAGTCACTTTAGATAAACAATCAGGCAGAGGAGCAGGATTCCCTGAGACAGGTCACTATGTATGATTATAATAACAAAAGCAGGAAAAAGCAAAGGCTAAAGAAAAGAAACAGATACAACATGGAGTCAGGTTTTGCCCTCCCCTGTTAAGGTACACAGACTCAGTTACCTTTGCCACCTAAGATAATGTATCACAGACAGTAGGGAGTAAGATTTAGATACTATTCTCCCTTTTGAAACACTTTATTGAGAAATCAATACTTGGGGGTTACTAAAGTTAGAGGGTGATTCTTATGAATATATGGGTTATGTGGTATGATGTTAAGATGTACAGAGGTCTAACTAACTTATAATTAAGAATTTAAGCTCTGAAGTGGAAACTGGAATGTTTGAGCACTAGCTCCCCCATTTACTCCCTATATGATGTTGGACTGGCGTCCTTGGTGGCTCAGTGGTAAAGAATCTGCCTGCCAAGAGGCATGGATTGGATTCCTGGGTCCAGAGTATCCCCTGGAGAAGGAAATGAGAGCTCAGTCCAGTATTCTTGCCTGGAAAATCTCATGGACAGAGGAACCTGGTGGGCTACAGTCCAGGCTGCAAGGAGTCATATACAACTTAGTGACTAAAAAAAAAAACACTGATTTTGGGCAGGTCACATAGCCAGTCTAAGTCTCCAGTTTCTTCATCTGTAAAATGGAGATAACCATAGTTATCTGGAGTAAATGAGATGATCTATATTGAAAGGAGAAAAAAATCATAGCCCAATGCCTGATATATAGTAAACACTCAATATGTAAAAAGTGTTGTTATTATTTTTTTCTTTTTTAGACAATAAAGGCTTTGCTTTCTTATGCACTCACACATTTATTGGAGCCTTGACATAGGCAACATAGTTAATCAAATATTAGGGACAGAGGGATGAACAAATCAACCTTGGCTATTAGGAGTCAAACCCAATTTGGAGAAGGAAACACAAAAATTATGCAGGTGTAATATAAAGAATATTATATTACAAGTAAGTAAAAGTATTTTTCAAGTACAATGTTAAATAACAAGCCACCCAGAAAAGGAAGAGTGTGTATTTTAAATTTTTTGTTAAAATACAAATAGTTCAGCTTCTCATCTGTAAATGAGGAAATCAGAATATGATCCAACAACAAAGTTTCTTTCAGTAATAAGATTATGTGATCATTTCTCTCTGGGAAAGGGCGTGACCCAGGATTGGCCAGACACTTTGCTGCCCTGAACCTGGTAAGATGGATATAGGAACTCCTTAAGTTCCATGTCAGTTGACATCTACCTGAGATTAGTCAGTCACCAAGAACATGGCACTAATCTGTAAATTCTGTCTCAATGCCTTCAGAATCTACAACTAACAGATTTGGTACTTCCCTAGAAATTTGAATGGGATCTCTTTCAAACCATCTCATGTGACTTTAATGGATAAAATCTACAGACCATGACTTAAGCACTCTGTTGCATAGTTTGACATAGAAAAAATGGGTGGTAGATGAGAATTTTGGAGTAGTATAATACATAGAACACATAACAAAATTTTTTACTTTTACAGAGTACTGTCCAAGGCTATTCAGTTACTTAATTGAGATGACAAGTCATAAAATGACGCTTCTGGATTTCTTAGTATGTAAATAAAGTTGAAAGACAATTCTGAAGAAATTGTGCAAAGTCTTTATAGCAAGAGCTATCAGTAAGCTCAAATGTGGATAAATGACACACACATGTCAAGAACAGTAAAGGGTCTCGGATATTATTCTACTTGCCAGCTAACATGTTTGCCTGCAACCTTTTCATAGATGCTGGCAGAAGACATAACATCCCTTGGTCAGAGACAAAGGGCATTTGTTACTTATAGCCATGTCAATTGCCAGAATGTCATCAATTGGACCAGTTTCTGGAGCCCTGGTTCCCATTTGCAACCCACAGGGGCCCTGCAATGCCTGTATGCATGGTGAGTTATGTAACAGGAGGGAGACATTGAGCCTCCACGGTGCTGGTGGTGGTGGTGTAGTCACTAAGTTTGTCTGACTCTCCGAGACCCCCTGGACTGTTGCCCACCCGGCAGCTCTGTCCATGGGATTTCCTAGGCAAGAATACTGGAGTGGGTTGTCATTTTCTTCTCCAGGGGATCTTCCCAGGCCATGAATCAGACCTGGGTTTCCTTCTTGGCAGATGGATTCTTTACCACTGAGCCACCTGGAAGCCTGACATTGAACCTTAGAGACCCCAATCCTTTAAAACAGGCTGAAAGCAAACCTGTACAACCTTTGCCCCAGAGGGTGACAGAGCCTTTTTCCCCAAGGCTATTCAGTATATAAACATACTTTAAAAATAGTCTGAAACAAAAGCTGTCAGTATCTCTGATCACAGGATATGCAGAAATAAGAAAGATCATGAAGAAACTGTCTCTCCAAAACAACAGCAACACACACACACGCCACATGGACACACATTGGTTAATATGTCCCTTTCAATGAAAAATATAACAAATTATATATAGTGAGTGATCTGCTGGTTTTCTGGTTATAATCAGAAACTAGTATCTCCACTGTGGTGGTGGTAATGTACAGACGCTATGTTGTGTCCAATTCTTTTGAGACCCCATGGACTATATCACACCAGACTCCTCTGCTAAGGGGATTTCCAGTCAAGAATACTAGAGTAGGTTGCCATTTCTTTCTCCAGGGGATATTCCTGGACCAGGAATCAAACCCATGTCTCCTGCATTGGCAGGCAGATTCTTTACCACTGAGCCCCCAGGCAAGCCCTCCAATATATGAAACCGTAAAATGGCCCCCCACTCTCCAAAATCTTTGATTGGCTAAAAGCAATCTTGTTTTTCAGTATCCTATTTTTGATGTTAGTTCATAGAATACAGTTATTACAGTAAAATACACATATACATGCAATCAACAGATACTTCTATATAGAAAATGTCTTTTCTCTTTTGAAAATTGCAGCATTCAGACTCCTGGGAACTGTGTTCTGTTTCTCTGAATCAGATAGATACTGTAGGGGTATTGGGCTATTGATGTGCAGTTTTATCCAGCAAACTATAAGAAGAATTTATTAAGGATAGAGAAATAAATATGTAGCAGATTGGCTTCTCCTGCAGAAATTTTTGAGATGTGAACTTTTAAATGATTCTCCCAAAACTGTTGGTTAGTAGAGCCGATATTCTGGAAGTTCTGCTTTAGAAAATGAAAGGTTTCTATCTATAAGTTGCCACTTATTTATCTCAAGGTAATATTAAAAAAAAAAAGATTTTATTGTGGGAATTTTCAAATGTACATGAAACTGTGATAATAGCTATTACACTTTGATAAAATGAAGTTATGTGAAAAGAAATACCGGACTGGGAGTGAATAGAATTCTAATTCTGTCTGTGTCACTGTTAATGATCCCTAGCCTTGGGTAGATGGGTTACTCAATTCTGGCTTCAATTTATCCTTTTATAAAGATGATAGAATATATTCATTTTCATCTCACAGGTATATTGAATATTAGTGTAAATATAAGTGAAAGAAATAGTAGCATTCTGAAGAAAATTTGTTTATATGCATTCTTGTTATCTGTATAATCTCCTTTCCTTGAAATAGAATTGATTGAGGACACTAAAGGTACATAATTTCCCCCAAATTCTAAGTCTGCAACTTTCTTTTTTTTTTTAGTTAGGATATATTATGAAATTGGTCAGACTCATTTAGTATTCTTTAGACCAGATAAAGCTTGAAACCACATCTGTCATTTTTAAGACTGATACATTCATTTAAATATGAATTATTTGTTGATTTAAGAGTACCTTTCCACATTTATGTGTTTAGGCTATGAGAAACTATTCTTTGAAGCAAGATTTAAAGAAATGTAATCTTGGAACTGAGAGAAAAATTAGCTATCATTTAAGCATGAATTATCAACAAACCCAGTGATATGAATTACCTGTAATACTTGGCAAATGTATGCCTTCCTCGGCTCCTCTCCTGACATTCTGTTTCAGTACGTCTACTGAGAGCCTTGAAATTTGTACATTTTTGAAGCGATAGAACAGGTGATTCTTATAAATGAGGAAGATTATGGAAAATTGACACAATTCAATACTTTTATTCTGAATATGCAAATTGAGACCTACAGTACATGAACTTGCCTGACTCTTGAATTTGATTAATTTCAGACCTAAGGGTAAAGCACATGCCTTAGACTTCTAACTACCCACCTCTCCATTCATTACCCTGGCCTAAAAGTTAATGTGCTTACAAAGTATGCGCCATCTGTACTAACTTACACTGATTTTTCTTCATACGAGTTTAACAATTTTCTTTCAAGCTTAGTTTAGCAAGTATTCAAGTTCTAGGGGCTGGAAAGCAGCCCTAGTAATTACAGAGTTGCTATAAGAACTTGTTCCAATGATAACTTTATGTCAGGACTCAGTGTAGGGTTTATAGTTTTAGCATCAAAGCTTTTAATGACTTGCTAACTCTTAATTGTTGTTTAGCTAGGATTTTATGGATTTCTGTTTCCTGATTATTCTTACATCTTATATAAGGTATATGGATTTTTCTTTATGACCCTGCAGGAATTGTCTAATGTGATAATATGGTGTCAAAGTTTCTTGAAAATCTATATAACCTATTACAAAGACGAAGATGATTATTTTCGTACTCAGTTTCCAAATGGCTCGAGGTAGACTTAAAGTTTAAAAAAGCATGGTGGCTATATACCAGCCATGAATCTGATCCCTCTCATCTTAAAAGTGTGAAGCTCAGTTTAGTAAGACTTTGTCTGACTTTCCCTTTTATCTTTAAGAGTAGGGAAAAACTTATACAGTATAATTTAGACCTTGTTATCACAGGTCAATGTTTTTTTGCTTCTTTTATATCAAAAGAAGGCTTCTTATAGGAGCTTTCCTTTCTTGTTCTTCTCATCCTATTTTGAACATTATGTAATATTTTTAAACTCCGTTTTCCACAGTGGTTTTCTTATTCCATTTACAATTATAAGCATTTTTTACCTATTCATTGACCATTTTTGTCATGGGCGGGGGACCTATGAAATACATCTGTTTTTGAGTTCCTCACGATCATTTCCAAATGAGAATATGGGTGATCTTTTTGGGGGAAACATAGGACATGAAAGAAATTTTTATTCTAATGTACTTGGTATTTGATGTTAGGGGACACACTGGAATATGTCTGAGTTTTGATGTTTTTCTAGAAGATTGTTGAAGTTGGGGGAGAAAGGAGATGCTTTGTAACTCAAGTAAGTAAGAGCCACTCGGGAAGGGGTTGCAGTGGAGAGAGAGAGGGGAGCAGAAAGGGTAGGTGGGTGAGACCATAACTAATTTTGGATATGGGAAGGTGAGGCTGATTTCATAAACTTGGATGGGACAGTCACAGAAAAGACACATGTTGCACGATGAATTCCTTCATATATTTTAACAGTGTATTGTTACCTTACTTGCTCAAAGGGTTGTCCTGCATCATGATTTATAATCCCTGTAATTAGTAGAATCCCCACTCCTTCCTCAAACCCACTTCCATTTTCAGAAACAGCTTGTACCTATTTGTCCTTAGAAGTGTTTCTCTTTTATTGGGGAATAAAGACCTTCTCTGCTGGTAAGATAAGGAATCTTTCTTACTTATGTTCATGTAACATTTTCGCATGTTAATGTATTAAATGCGCAATATTAAGTGACTGCCTCTCAGTTCCAAACTAACCTGTTCTGTGTCTATGTAGGTGAAGGTTGAAGGCTATTAGTATAGTTGTGACCATTCCTGTTTCCTTTACTGCCTGAGAAAGGGAATCATAGTGTCTGTAGTTTGTCTGGTGCAAACCTTTCTCAGACAGTGATTTCCTTTTGAAGCATTTCTCAATATGGTTTCAGATTGCATGCTAGTGATAACTAATTTATTATGCTATACATTTCCAGTTACTACATAGATGTCTCTCATGTTCTATAGCTTCTTGTTAGTTTCCATACATTTCTCCCAGTTCTATACTTAGGAGCTACCTAAAATTGATCTATTTTGCATATGAAAACCCTTCAAAAATTTAAAGCTAGCCACACTATACTCCTTACTTTTTTCTCTCTATCCCAAACACTCCCAGTCTTCAACTTTTTCTTCAAGGGTCATATTTTCTATTCTTTCATCATAAAGGATGCTTAATGAACCCTAATCATTTCATAATGAAGTATGATTTCCTTTCTGTGTGGTTACTGTCTATTTAAAGATAAGCCTTTGAATTTGGCCTGGGATTATTATGACACTGAATATCCCTTGGAATTCACCCTCTTTCCCTGTTCAAAATTGGTTTGTTTTCTACCTCCATTTTCATGTATAAAGTTCCTCATGTAGTAAGGCCCAGAATAACTTGCCTTGAAGCAGCCTAAAAGAACAGAGTTCCTTTGGTAAAGGTGGGGAGTAGCAAATTTTTCATTGGTCTTTAACTGATAGTTATGTGAAATGTGAAGTCTGTAAAAAGGAGAAGTTGGGTAACGTGTGTGCTAAGTTGCTTCAGTGGAGTCTGACCCTTTCTGACACCATGGACTGTAGCCCACCAGGCTCCTTCCTCTTCCATGAGATTTTCCAAGGCAAGAATAATGGAGTGGGTTGCCATGCTCTCCTCCAGGGGAACTTCCTGACCCAGGGATCAAATCCATGTCTCTTAACATCTCCTGCACTAGCAGGCAGGTTCTTTACCACTAGTGCCAACTGAGAAGCCTGAAGTTGGCTAGATGGGGCCTCAATTTCTTTATCTAGTAGAGCGAAAAGCGATTCCCCTCTCTGCCAGGCAGACAATGTAAAAGGCTACCTGGTTTTCTATTTAGAATACTGCTTCTCAGATATAACGTGCATAAAATCACCTATCTTTTAAAATGCAGATTGTGATTCTATAGGTCTGGTGTGGTATTGGGATCCTGCATATCTAGGCTCCTAGAAGATTGCCTGCACTGTTGTTCCATGGACCATGCTTTGAACAGCACTATCCCATAGAAGTCTAATATTCAGTTCAGTCAGTTCAGTCACTCAGTCATGTCCAACTCTGCAACCCCATGAACCACAGCACACCAGGCCTCCCTCTCCATCACCAACTCCCAGAGTTTACCCAAACTCATGTCCATTGAGTCGGAGATGCCATCCAACCATCTTATCCTCTGTTGTCCCCTTCTCCTCCTGCCCTCAATCTTTCCCAGCATCAGGGTCTTTTCAGATGGGTCAGCTCTTCGCATGAGGTGGCCAAACTATTGGACTTTCAGCTTCAGCATCAGTCCTTCCAATGAACACCCAGGACTGATCTCCTTTAGGATGGACTGATTGGATCTCCTTGCAGTCCAAGGGACTCTCAAGAGTCTTCTCCAACACCACAGTTCAAAATCATCAATTTTTTAGCGCTCAGCTTTCTTGATAGTCCAACTCTCACATCTATACATGACTACTGGAAAAACCATAGCCTTGACTAGGTGGACCTTTGTTGACAAAGTAATGTCTCTGCTTTTTCATATGCTGTCTAGGTTGATCATAACTTTCCTTCCAAGGAGTAAGCATCTTTTAATTTCATGGCTGCACTCACCATCTACAGTGATTTTGGAGCCCCCAAATATAAAGTCAGCCACTGTTTCCACTGTTTCCCCATCTATTTGCCATGAAGTGATGGGACTGGATGCCATGATGTTAGTTTTCTGAATGTTTAGCTTTAATCCAACTTTTTCACTCTCCTCTTTCACTCTCATCAAGAGGCTTTTTAGTTCCTCTTCACTTTTCTCCCCTAAGGGTGGTGTCATCTGCATATCTGAGGTTATTGATATTTCTCCTGGCAATCTTGATTCCAGCTTGTGCTTCCTCCAGTCCAGCGTTTCTCATGATGTATTCTGCATACAAGTTAAATAAGCAGGGTGACAATATACAGCCTTGACATACTCCTTTTCGTATTTGGAACCAGTCTGTTGTTCCATGTCCAGTTCTAACTGTTGCTTCCTGACCTGCATACAGGTTTCTCAAGAGGTCAGGTGGTCCTGGTATTCCCATTACTTTCAGAATTTTCCACAGTTCATTGTGATCCACAAGTCAAAGGCTTTGGCATAGTCAATAAAGCAGAAATAGATGTTTTTCTGGAACTCTCTTGCTTTTTCAATGATCCAGCAGATTTTGGCAATTTGATCTCTGGCTCCTCTGTCTTTTCTAAAACCAGCTTGAACATCTGGAAGTTCACGGTTCATGTATTGCTGAAGTCTGGCTTGGAGAATTTTGAGCATTACTTTACTAGCGTGTGAGATGAGTGCAATTGTGCGGTAGTTTGAGCATTCTTTGGCATTGCCTTTCTTTGCAAGTGGAATATAAACTGACCTTTTCCAGTCCTGTGACCACTGCTGAGTTTTCCAAATTTGCTGGCATATTGAGTGCAGCACTTTCACAGCATCATCTTTTAGAATTTGAAATGGCTCAACTGGAATTCCATCACTTCCACTAGCTTTGTTCGTAGTGATGCTTCCTAAGACCCATTTGACTTCACATTCCAGGATATCTGGCTCCAGGTGAGTGATCACACCATCCTGATTATCTGGGTCATGAAGATCTTTTTTGTACAGTTCTTCTGTGTATTCTTGCCTCCTCTTCTTAACATCTTCTGCTTCTGTTAGGTCTGTACCATTTATGTACTTTATTTAGCCTATCTTTGCCTGAAATGTTCCCTTGGTATCTCTAATTTTCTTGAAGAGATCTCTAGTCTTTCCCAATCTATTATATTCCTCTATTTCTTTGCATTGATCACTGAGGAAGGGTTTCTTATCTCTCCTTGCTGTTCTTGGAACTCTGCATTCAAATGGGTATATCTTTCCTTTTCTCCTTTGCTTTTCGCTTCTCTTCTTTTCACAACTATTTGTAAGGCCTCCTCACAGAGCCATTTTGCTTTCTTGCATTTCTTTTTCTTGGGGATGGTCTTGATCCAAGTCTCCTGTACAATGTCACAATGTCCATAGTTCATCAGGCACTCTGTCTATCAGATCTAGTCCCTTAAATCTATTTCTCATTTCCGCCGTATAATCATAAGGGATTTGATTTAGGTCATACCTGATGCTTGCTTTGCACGTGGCACTGCTGGGAGATACAAGTACCGTATAAATACTTTAGATGAGTCATTATGTCCCCATTAATTCCATAAGAAAGCAAGGCTTTGAGCTGGCAGTAACTAGCCTAAGGTCACAATGGCAGGGCTAGGATTTGATGTAGAATCTGACTCTGGAGCTTGTGTTCTTCGCCATTACTCCAGGGCAGGGGAGCTCTGAGGGAAGCAAGTCCTCAAGTAGTGGGAGCAGCAGGCTTGGCATTCAGGAAGGAAAGATGATTCTGTGAGCTGGTGTGGCTACTAAACTCTGACCTCAAGGTGCAAATTGCTTTTTAAAGGATGGGTGTATATAGTTTCCATATGATATCCTTTAGCCTTTGGTGGTATTGCTTAACTTCTACAGTTTAGTAACAGAGACCTGTTGACAGTGCCTCTGGGGATAGAGGTTGGTGGGGAAAGAAGGTGGATTGGGGGCTTGCAGTTGCAGCCATGGAAACAAGGCCACAAAAACACCTGGGTCATCTGGCCCAGTGTCTAGAGGGAGATGGGGTCTGCCCCAGGAGATGCTCCTGCTCCCTAGGGGAATTCTTACACTCATTCCCAGGGATCAGGCCTTCCACACCCATGTGCGATGAGGACTTGGATGATTTTTGTTTTTATACCAAAAGGAAACAGTGAATCTGTGGGTTCTTTTCTCCCATCTCAACACTGGTCTAGGCATTGATTATATAAATTCCACCTCTTCAGGGTTGTAATTTTACCTCGAGCAGGAGGCTGATTTTATTTTGAAAAGCTACAGCATCTCTTTATCTGCTTTAGATGTCTGATCCCTTCTCAGCCAAGATGTTTCTAGCTTTTTCACCTGTAGACAAGGATTTCAGTAATAATAGCAACAGTGGAGTTTGAAAGGTAAACTACCGTGCGGTGCTTCCAAGAGCAAGGTCTGGACTCTGAATGCTGTGTTTAGACACAGTCATGTCCCCCACTGGCTGTGTGACTTAGCATCACTTATTCTCTTCTAGGATCCTGTTTTCTACAAGCCTAAAATAAAGCTAATTAATGATAGCACTGGTTTCACAGGGCTGTTGTAAGCATTATATAAAATAGTAAACATACAGGTAAACATAGTAAACATAGTGCTTAGTATACATAGCATAGTAAACATAATGCTTAGCTTAGTCGGAGAAGACAATGGCAACCCACTCCAGTACTCTTGCCTGGAAAATCCCATGGATGGAGGAGCCTGGTAGGCTGCAGTCCATGGGGTCGCGAAGACTAGGACACGACTGAGCAACTTCACTTTCACTTTCCACTTTCACGCATTGGAGAAGGAAATGGCAACCCACTCCAGTGTTCTTGCCTGGAGAATCCCAGGGACGGCGGAACCTGGTGGGCTGCCGTCTGTGGGGTCGCAGAGTCGGACACGACTGAAGTGACTTAGCAGCAGCAGCAGCAGCAGCTTAGTACCTGATGTTGAGAATAAATTCCATGAAAATTGACTATTAAATTACCATTGCTATTCTATCCCTTATATCTCATTGTTCTATTTGCCCAAGCTGGAAAATCATCCAGTTGTCTTATTTTTCTTACCATAAAACTTTTAAATACCCTTTGCCCTCTTTTGCATTCTTTATCATTTTTACAGTCCCATTTTATTCCAAGCTTTAGTTCTTATAATGTTATTATAATGCCATGCTAAAGTCACCAACATATGGTCTTGGCTGTGTTTCCTTTCTAAATTTGTGTGAGACTTTAAACTGTGTGCTCCTTGGAGAGTTCCCATGAAGCCCCACAAAACCCCTTGGAGTTTTATTCTGTCAAATCTTCTTTGGTGTGCTTGTAATATTTGGGAGGATCAAAATTCCCTTCAGGGTGAGGCATTCACTTTAAAATGTGTTCCATCTTACGAGATTTAGCCCTTGGCTTTTGGAATTTGCATTTCTGAATTCTGGGTGCAAGTCAGCACTCTGCCTCTGTCACAGACTCTTAAGAACTTGAAGGGAAACCAGGGGGCAGCAGGACCCGACCATGGCTGGTCCCAAATTGACTCATCTCCATTTTAGAACAAGACTCAGTCTCTGAACATAGCCTCCAAGTAGAGCTCCAATGAAACAATGATATTTAATATGAAACTGATATTTTCCTGAAGATTTGAAGAAATCAAAAATGAAGAGACATGTATTACATCAAATTCTTCAACTCAATACATTCCTCATTAGGCCATTAGACACATTGTTCTGCTTCAGGTTTTGTTTTTGTTTTTTTTTTTTAATTAGAGGATAAATGCTTTACAATGTTGTGTTGTTTTCTCCCATACATCAACAGGAGTCAGCCACAGGTATACATATGTCCCCTCCCCCTTGAACCTCCCTCCCACTTCCCACCCCATCCCAACCCCTCTAGGTTGTCACAGAGCACTGAATTGAGCTCCCTGCTTCATACAGCAAAATCCCACTGGCTCTCTCTTTTACATATAGTGATGTAAATGTCTCAGTGCTATCCTCTCAGTTCTTCCCACCGTCTCCTTCCCCTGCTGTGTCCACAGTCGGTTCTTCTGTATGTCTTCTGTCTCAGTTCTGTCTTTGGTATTCTTATTCTCTCCTAGCTTCTTTATCTTTTTTGTCTTCTTTCAACTCATATCCTCCTCCTCCCCCCTGCCCCATAGTCCTCCCCCATCTTCCCCTCCCCTCCTCCAGGACAATTCAGTTCTTTTCATGTTAACCAAGGACTTCCCTGGTGGCTCAGCAGTAGAGAATCCCTCTGCAATGCAGGAGACAGGGAGACATGGATTCTATCCCTGGATTGGGAAGATCCCCTGAAGGAGGAAATAGAAACCCACTCAAATATTCTTGCCTGGAGAATCCCATGGACAGAGGAGCTTGGTGGGCTACAGTCCAAGGGGGTCACAGAGAGTCTGACATGACTGAGCACGTACTCGTGCTATACTGAGCCAATCACAAATTTGAGGACTAGAAAAATACTGTCTGTATACTTCCACTAAATAGAACTGTAGGGGACAGAATCTCAGTTAATCCGATTCAGAGGCTTTCTTTCTGCGCTCTTGTTATATCTTTGGTACCAAAGAGCCTCTCATTTGTCAGACAGTTCCGGGGTGGCGGCTGCTTTCCCTACTTGCTTTATAACTTCCACTATGAATGTACTGCCAACAGAATTTTCCAGAAATTTTGGTTTTAATTGAATGAGATTTTCATAAAATATTTGCACAGCTGAAATTCTCGTTTTATCTTAACATAGCTCTGTGATTTTTAATTAAGTGTATTTTACATACATACATTTTATATTCAATAAAGTATTCAGAAGATAAGTCTATATTTTAATGAATGTATCTTTAGACAACAACATTTCTGTTACTCCCAAAATTTTGCTCTGTCCCTTCCCGGTCAGTCCCATTTCACTTCCAAACCCAACTTCCACCAGGAGCAACCGTTTATCTATTTATAACCTTCAGTCAGTTTATACAGTTTATACAGTTCTAGACTTTTATATAAATGGAGTAATATATCATGTACCTTTTTGTGTTGTTCACACAGCATGATATTTCTGAATCTGATTCATGTTATCTTCATGAGTAGAGTAATATTTCAGTGGTGACTATAACACAATTTATTTTTCCTCCTGCCAATCAACATGATGTTTTTCATCGTTGTTTATAAAAAGCTATAAGCATTCATATATTTATTTGTTCACAGAAAAACCCATTTTTTTGTGAACGAATTCTTTTATTTATCTTGGGTAACTAGTTAGGAATAGAATTTCTAGGTAACAGGTTATATAGTTTTATTTTTTTTTTAATCTCAAAAAAGTTTTCCCCCAATAGATTATCCTCTTTTACGCACCTTTCAGCTGTGTGTAACAGTGAGATTCTCATTGCTTTATATCTTTACCAGCATTTGGTAATTTCAGTCCTTTTACTTTTGACTCTGTTGGTGGATGACTGTCTTATTGTAGTTTTAATTTGTGTTTCGTGGTGACTTGCTTGGTTTTTCATGTGCTTATGTATGTTTTGTGAAGTTGGAATTCTTACCCATTGGAAGAGAGTTGAGATGGTTTTCAGGGTAAAATAACAACGTCCAAGTCCGTTAGCAGCTTGGCTGTGTTTACCAAGGTTGCTTCTCTCCCCTTGTCCCATTTTGGTGCCTCCCCTTGAGCAATACATCACATGTTTAGATCCATTGATTTCCAAGCAGAGCTGTGGCATTTAGTGAGAAAATGTATGTAAAAACATTATATTCTGTCAGTTTTACAGATTTGAATTATTTTCCTCCATCCTTCTGAATATAAAATTGTGAAGGGGTATTAGGTACCATATACCAGTTGAATGCTTTAGCCCAGCAATTCATGGTATTACTTACCACATCTTATTTACCTCATCTCGTTATATTTCTAAATCATTCTGTATGGTGGTATTACTGTATTATTTTAAAATTTCCCAAGTATTTACTCCTGTGTATTACTGAACATATCTTCTACTGTTGTCTTTTTCCATCATCTCATTCAGCATTCTGTCCTTTGTCTATTCCACTTTACAGTTTTACATGGTTCCTTTCCTTTCTTTCCTTACATTTTCAGCTTGAAGGTTACCCTGTAGTTATTCGCTGAGATTAAGTGCTGTGTTAAAATTCAGCATCTACCATTTGGACATGTTGCTGGTTGAGAGTAGGGTATGTGCATAGAGTTGTTTTCAAATAATATTAACTAGATTGCCATTGGTCATCCCCACACTCCTAGCAGATTATCTGATAAATTCTTTGGGGAATTTTTATGTGGGAGAAGCTAAATACTGAGAGGATCTGCTCTCCTGGATCTGAAGGAATGCATTTTGAAGGATGTAGTATACAGCCAGTGGAAACACTTGTGAATCCACCCAAGGAGCAGTTCTACATGGGGACTACTAGCTGAGCCAAGAAGTAGCCCAGTTACAGTAGGTGTCTGGTATTAAGATGGTAAGAAACTACTGGGACTTCCCTGGTGGTACAGTGGTTAAGACTCTGCACTTACTATGCAAGGGCCTCGATTTTAATCCCTCATCTGGGAACTGAGATCCCACATGCTATCTGTAGCAACCAGAAAAAATACATTTTAAGAAGTCATCTAAAAAGATATACATACATACATACATACATATATATATATATATATATATATATATATACCTTTTTTTAAGAATGTTAAGGAACTATCTATTGGTAGTCATTTAAATTCCAGGTATGGAACCCTGAATGCTCCCTTGCAAGCCCTTGAATAGTTTGCATTATATGGGATGAAGAATAAAAGGAGATTTAGACATTCCTATATGCTGCTCTTTGATTGATGTAGATATGGAATGATCTCTAGGAATCTATAGTAGAAATATTCTAGCTGAAATTCTGCCATTAGCATTTTATTCCTTTGGCTTATGAACTATGTTTGAATGAAAGTCTCTTTGTTAAAAGGATAGCACATTGTATCAAATATCTTACAATATTATTTGTCAAATGTACTTTAATCTGAAGTAGTTTAATGAGACTACATTCCATTTACTTTTTACTTTTTTCTCCTCAGATTCTATTTATAAAATAAATGCACTAATATAAAAATTTATATAGAAAATATATAGTACAAAAAATTTAAACATTTCCCTCAAGTTTGATCTAGTAATCTCAATGATTACTAGATTCTAGGGATTCTCAGTTATTGTAAATGAATTGGTATAAATACTTCCTGGTCTAATTTTGTATGTACGGAGTGCGTGCACACATGTGTGTGCGTGCGTGCGCGCGCACACACACACACACACACACACACATCTAAATGTGCATTCAGATCTGCTTTTTCCTATCACATAAGATAATTATACCTAACATAATTTTCTACAACTTGTCTTTTGTTGTTTCATTTTTTCCATGATAGTAAATATATAGGGATCCCTCATAATAATAATTGTATAATATCTGTGGTAAGATCTTAGTTAATTTAATTATTTTACATTTGAAGGGCATTTAAGAGGTTTTCTTTTAATGATAACAAAAATGTGTTGAAGAAAACATCTAGCTATACACCTAGTTTTGTTCAAATTTTAAATGTCAGTATTTTAATAAGATTCCTAGAAGTGAAGTTATTGTATTTGGGGATTTCAAACTTGATAAACACTGCCAAAATTCCTTCTAAAACTGCTGTGCCATTTTAAATTCATTAACAGTGTCTAAGGATGCCAATTTCTTCATATTCTTGCCAGTACTAAGTGTTTTCATTTGTTTTTGGTTTTTGCCAACTGGATAAGAGAGAATCGTAGTCTTTGTATTTAAAGTTTCTCTCTGTGATCATTTGTGAGAATTTATTTATTCAACAAATATTTATTAAGCATCCATTATGTGTAGGAAATATTTTAGATACTTGGAACATAGCTGTAACAAGATAGTCAAGTCTTTTTTGTGATATATATATTCTGATGAGGAGAGAGAGATAATGACTAATTTGGGGAAAAAAATACACATTGAAGGGTGATAGATGCTTTTAAGGGGCTTCCAAGTTTGACTCAGTGGTAAAGAGTATACCTGCCAAGCAGGAGACACAGGAGACATGGGTTCGATCCCTGGGTTGGGAAGATTCTCTGCAGGAGGACATGGCAACCCACTCCAGTATTCTTGCTGGGAGAATTCCACAGACAGAGGAGCCCGGTGGGCTACCGTCCATCAGGTCCCAAAGAGTAGGACACAAGTTAGCAACTAAACAGAAGCAGCAGCAAGCAGATCCTATGAAGAAAACTAAAGCAGACTAAGAAAAAAGAAACTGCTGAATATGTGAGTAAAAATATGAATTGCTTCAAATAGTGATATCAAAAATATTTTCTCAAGAGGTGATATTTGAGCAGAGACTTCAGGAAAAGAAGAGAGTGAGGGTGGTTCTCTGGGAAAAAGTGTTCCAGGCAAAGGGGAAAAGGACAAAGTTCCCTGGTAGCTGTGTGCATATACTGTTCCCTGATGAAGCAAAGAGCCTCTCACACAAAGGCGTGTGAAACAGGCGAGATAGGCAGGAGGTGATGGTAAACCCAATCAGAAGAAAGTAGACAACAGAGTAGTCGGTGTCTGGTGATCTAGTGATATGCGGGCATGGTGTGGCAATAAAGGCATCACAGAGAGG
Organism: Cervus canadensis; assembly: GCF_019320065.1. Classification (NCBI taxonomy): domain Eukaryota; kingdom Metazoa; phylum Chordata; class Mammalia; order Artiodactyla; family Cervidae; genus Cervus; species Cervus canadensis. Next base: position 17,863,626 of record NC_057400.1, read on the forward strand.
TCCTTGTGGTGATGGAGCTATTCTGAATCTTGATGGTGGTGCAGGCAATAGTATTGCATAGAACTACGTAGAGCAGTGGCCACAGGACTGGGAAAGGTCGGTTTTCATTCCAATCCCAAAGAAAGGCAATCCCAAAGATTGCTCAAACTGTGGCACAATTGCACTCATCTCACACGCTAGTAAAGTAATGCTCAAAGTTCTCCAAGCCAGACCTGAGCAATACGTGAGCCGTGAACTTCCACATGTTCAAGCTGGTTTTAGAAAAGGCAGAGGAGCCAGAGATCAAATTGCCAACATCCACTGGATCATCAAAAAAGCAAGAGAGTTCCAGAAAAACATCTATTTCTGCTTTATTGACTATGCCAAAGCCTTTGACTGTGTGGATCACAATGAACTGTGGAAAATTCTGAAAGAGATGGGAATACCAGACCACCTGACCTGCCTCTTGAGAAACCTGTATGCAGGTCAGGAAGCAACGGTTAGAACTGAAAATGGAACAACAGACTGGGTCCAAATAGGAAAAGGAGTACGTCAAGGCTGTATATTGTCACCCTGCTTATTTAACTTACATGCAGAGTACATCATGAGAAACGCTGGGCTGGAAGAAGCACAAGCTGGAATCAAGATTGCCGGGAGAAATATAAATAACCTCAGATATGCAGATGACACCACCCTTAGGGGAGGAAGTGAAGAGGAACTAAAAAGCCTCTTGATGAAACTGAAAGAGGAGAGTGAAAAAGTTTGCTTAAAGCTCAGCATTCAGAAAACTAAGATCATGGCATCTGGTCCCATCACCTCATGGGAAATAGTGGGGAAACAATGGAAACAGTGTCAGACTTTATTTTGGGGGGCTCCAAAATCACTGCAGATGGTGAGTGCAGCCATGAAATTAAAAGACGCTTACTCCTTGGAAGGAAAGTTATGACCAACCTAGACAGCATATTAAAAAGCAGAGACATTACTTTGTCAACAGAGGTCCGTCTGGTCAAGGCTACGGTTTTTCCAGTGGTCAGGTGTGGATGTGAGAGTTGGATTGTGAAGAAAGCTGAGCACCAAAGAATTGATGCTTTTGAACTGTAGTGTTGGAGAAGACTCTTGAGAGTCCCTTGGACTGCAAGGAGATCCAACCAGTCCGTCCTAAAGGAGATCAGTCCTGGGTGTTCTTTGGAAGGACTGATGCTGAAGCTGAAACTCCAATACTTTGGCCACTTCATGAGAAGAGCTGACTCATTGGAAAAGACCCTGATGCTGGGAGGGATTGGGGGCAGGAGGAGAAAGGGACAACAGAGGATGAGATGGCTGGATGGCATCTCTGACTCGATGGACATCAGTTTGAGCAATTCTCCATGAGTTGGTGATAGACAGGGAGGCCTGGCATGCTGCAAATCATGGGATCGCAAAGAATTGGACCCGACTGAGTGACTGAACTGAACTGAACTGATTATATCAAGTATTATGTCATTATAAATATATATATACATATATATATATATTTTCTGAGATGAATTTTTGTGTTTCTTCCTTCAAGCTGTTCTTGTAGTAAGTTACATTAGCAGATATGCCAATGTTGAACCATCCTTGCAATTTTAGGGAAAAATATTTCCTTTTTTAATTATCAAATTCTTTTAGTGTTTTAATGTTTTTCTGAATTAAATTTGCAATATTTTAATATGTTCTTGAGTTAAACTTATAGTTCTGTGACCATAGTAGATGTCCATAGTAGATGATTATCATTTGGATTTTTGCATATTTATTTATAAGTGCAATTTCATTTTATGAGAATGTTTTTTCTTCTGATGTCCTCTAGCATCAGGTTGCAAAATGCCAACTGTGATCAGTTACTTGGTGAGAGTGGAAATTTAATATAGAGTAGATATGTTGGAGTTTTAAGAAGCCCAGGCTTGCTTCCCACAAAAATTGACTTGCTGTCCCTGATCTTTTTTCTTCTGGGAATGCCTGCCTCCAGTACAAGAAGTATGAGGCACATGATTGCCTAATTGCATACCTGTTGTTTAAGAGTCCTTAGTTTTTTACGTAAATCTAGTTCATTTGTTCAGGTTATAAGGTCAGTGAGATATGGGATGATATGGCCTCTTCTCCAGCGCTCTACCAGTGCCTAGAAAAAGGGCTGTGTATTAGTAACTGTGTTGCCTTGAAGAATCAGGCAGTGGAATGGGGAGGGGGATTTAGTGGTTCTCCATTTTATTGCAATTTCAGCTCAGTTGTTTTGTCTTATTTGACAGTGATTTGTGTTCAGCAGGTCCTTTCTGCTTCCAGAATATTTCCTTTAGTGATGAATGTAGCCTTTCCTTTAACATGACACTACTTATTGCTAAGAGGTTACAAAAGGTAAATGGCCTCATGTGGACTCTTTCACACTGCTTCTATTTAAATTTTTGGACTTTGAAATCATTAATGAAAAATATAACATTCTGACTTTTGATGAATGTCTCTACTAACCTCATTCTTTGTTCTAGCCATGTTTCACTCCATGCCTTAGTATCTTAAAACTAAAAAACATTAGCTAATCTCAGACCCTAAGACTTGGTTACTGGTTACTTCTTTCATCTATTGTGCTTTTACAGTGAATGGGGTATGGTAGGGCTAATCAAGGAAATTAAAAAAAAAAAATCTAGAGGCAGCATAAATAAGTCAACTAAGTAGCAAGACAGAATTCTAGGTTGATACTTACACAAACTATCTGTTGATCTTGGACAAGTTATAGAACCACTCTAGACCTTGATTTTCTCATTTTTAGAAATAGGGTATTGTATAAGACACTACTAAGATCTCTTCCATTATAAGATGCCATGAGGGAGCTTATCTCAGAGGGGAAAGATGTTTCAAGTAGATTGCCATTTTCTTTAAGTTCTGGCTGGTTACTTTTTGAGACATAAAACTTTCTCAGACCATACAAGCATCAACTCAGAGTATGATTGATAAGTTTCTTTTTTTCCTAAAAAGGTAGCAGTGTATATCTGGTTTTGACCATTACAAACTGACAAAATAACTTCAGATGAAAGGTGTCATATATAATTAATTAGTTGGCAAGCCATGTTAAGTAAAGAGGACAAAGTTGGTTATGGCCTGGTGGCCTGTGGGATGTGATCCTGTCTTTGTTCTCAGCATAAGACATATGTTAGAGAGCAGGAGTGGTGATGGTAGAAGTCTCTGTAATGCTTGGATTCTGTTTGGCTAGAGAGGATGCAAGATGGTTCTGGTCGGTAACCTTTTGGTCCTCAGGTGAGGTGATTCATCATTCTCTGTAAGGCCCCATACGGAGACCTGAAGGCTGACTTTCATATTAAATTGCTTTCTCTACTTTAAAGGTCTCTAGCTGCCAAAGGTCTGAACATTTTCTGAGCAATCATGCTTACGGTTCTTTCAGGGTCCCCCCCACCAAAAAGTATAACCATGATAAACATGTGTTACCTTTGATCTTCACCAGATTGAACAAAACAGTGTTTTTGTTAAAGAAACTCAATTAAGATATACAAACATTAGAAAAAAATCAATTGTTGCATGCAATGGCATCTCATTTTATGGTATAAAAAAATCTATATTACTTTGGAAAGTTCAATTCCCTCTCCCTTTTAAAAATAGGTAGGAACACTTTCAGAATTAATCTTTATTTGTATTTAAATAGCCTATGGATATATCCATACTGCTTTAATATAAAATCATCTATTTTTTAATTAAATAATTATTTCTACAAAATAATTTGTTGCTTTTTCTCTCAAATTATGACTTCATAGAAAAGAACTATAATATTTTAAAGCATAAATCACTGTCCTCTTGACATTGTAACCTGTTTTGCTTTGATGATATATTTAAATGTATACAAAATTAGAATAGGCAACTTCTCAGGACAGATTTTTAATAACTTGATTACTGTTTAAACAAAAGACAAAATTTATAAAATTCTACAGCCTTTCAGCTGTTTTAAATGTCTGTATTCTCTGCATGTATCATTATTCTACCAGAGAATAGCTTATCTTACTGATTATTAATGTGTTATTAATGTATTATCTCCTGATTATTGCAAAAAATTAGCATGCAGATTCCAAATTCAAGCAAAATACAGGTATTGAGGAGCGCTGGAGTCAAATTAAAAAAGATAGATTCCAACCTAGAGCCATGAAAACATGCACTGGACCCAAGACTTTCAGAGCTTTGAGCTGGAACAGCCTAACGTGATAAAAACAGGGCAAATCAGAATCACACTGGCTGGGTTCAGGGCTTCCCTCTGCTTTTGCTAATTATAGAAGCTTGGGCAGAGTTTTAAAATTTCAGTTGTCTCATTGGAAACTGGAGACACTGGTCATACTCGCTGCATGGAATATTTTGCTAATAAACTCAGAATATACTTGCAGATTGCTCAGCCTACAAACTCAAGTTAAATATATGGTCGAGTCCATGCATTCCCAAAGGGGATGATATTGCCCCCAAGGCAACACAAACGGTTCTTGGGATGAAGGAAATCTTCTTACATATAAAGTCTACATGTATCTATATATGGGCTTCTCAGATGGTGAAGTGGTAAAGAATCCACCTGCCAATGCCAGAGACAGGAGTTTGATCCCTGGGTCAGGAAGATCCCCTGGAGTAGAAAATGGTAACCCACTCCAGTATTCTTGCCTGGAAAATTCCATGGACAGAAGAGCCTGGTGGGCTGCAGTCTGTGGGGTCACAAAGAGTTGTAAGCACACACGTATCTATATACAACCAATTTAGACATAGCATATTTGTGTTGTGAAAATGTCATAGGGGATGGAAGCACAATTAGGGTAACAATGTTTACAGAAGCTTACAGGGAGGAGATAATATAACAAAGGTGAGAAATATTAGATAGTCTATTTTGTTGTTCAATCATTAAGTCATGTCCAACTCTTTGCAACTCCAAAGACTGTAGCCTGACCAGGCTCCTCTGTCCATAGTGATTTATAACCAAAAATACTAGAGTGGGTTGCCATTTCCTTCTCCAGAGGATCTTTCCAGATCAAGGATCAAACCCGTGTCTGCTTCACTGGCATGGAAATTCTTTACCACTGAGCCACCAGGAGAGCCCATAGTCTGTTTGACAGAAGCTCAGTTGCTAAACAATTGCCCAGTTTACACAGGCAATGGTAGACTGTCAATTTAATGGATTTTAATGATAGTGTTTGGCCAGTTGGCTTTTCAAAAATCATACTCCAGAAGTTATTCAGGACATTGACTTTCCAACTTGCTAATCATAAGAGTTTCAAAGATTTAAGTTCTAACTATACTCTCTGTTACCCCCTTCCCAGGTCTGACCCAGTTCTTCTGAGTTGGGTCTCCCTTTGATCCCATTGGTTTTGTCAGGTTGGAAGCTACTACTTTATAACATTGGCCTTGACATAGTGAGGAGCTTACAAGGTAGGACTTACCATATAAAAACAGACCTGGGAGGAAAAGAGCTTTCATCAAATTTTGCAGTGCAGAAGTTTTGGTTTGTAATTTTTGTTTCTCATAAAAATACATAACGCTGTTTCTCAGATGAAAGAATGAGCTATTCAGCATTTAAACATTTATTAGATGGTGTCTCATTCCTATCACTACTTTGGGACCTAGTGAATCCCATGAGCCTTCCTTTGAAGTCAAATTAACTTATACAGTCTAAAAGGATTTGCAGATTTAAAGCAGCATATGCTAACAAGACGATCAGGTACAGTGAGCCCTTCCTTTAAAAATAAGATGGTATCCATATTTATTTTAGAGAGCAATAGTTCTTTCTTGGCTCTCTAAAATCATTATCACATATTTCCCCACTGGTTTTTTGGTCCCTTGGAAATGGCTTTAAGCTTTGGAATTTGTAATGTTCTTCTTGGAGGACTGTGTCATCTCAGAGAGTATGGTTTTCCCCTTCTTATCATTATTAAAAATTTCCTTTTAGTTGTTCCCAAGTTGAAACATCTGTATTCGAAATCCACACATATGAAGACCTGTCTTCCTGATGGACTCACTGGGGCATCCTGTGATTGGTACTGAAGTCTTGGAGACCTAGGTCTGCTTTCTTTTGCCATCTCTGATCTTTCTTACCATATCTCACTCTTCCCTGCTCCTGCTCTCTGACATACTCATAATCTCAGTCATTTTTTAAAAATACCTTTTTCTGGACTTCCCTGGTGATCCTGTGGTTAAGACTCCACCCTTCCAGTGCAGGGGGAGCATTGATCCCTGGTTAGGGAAGTTCCACATGCATCAGAGGGTGGCCAAAAATAAAATAATTAATTTAAGAAGTATATCTTTCCAATTCTTGCCCAATGAACTTAGAAACATTTTACTGTTACCTGTATTTTTTCTCAGTTGAAGGATTAGATATAGTTGGTAAGGAAAAAGACTCGTGCTAGTGATGCTAGGTACCCTGTGGAGGGTGAACTTTATACCCGCTTGCCTTCCTTTCCAGGTTCCAACCTGCCTTAATGGTTCCTTTGGTCGTCCTTTGCTCTTTAAGAAAATTTTGGTGGGGGTGTGAGGGAGTGGGTCTTATTGTGAACCCATTGTAATCCCTTGAGAATGGCTCTAAACTTAAATGTTATGATGAAAATAGTCATTATACTCTAATTTCATTCTCTCCATCAACCCATTAGTAATAATTTTAAGTACCTTTCAGAGTCACATCAAAAATACTCAACTGGATCCTTAATTTCCTTTAACAACACTTACTTTTCTGAGTTTTGGCCTTTACTACTCATATTTTTTTAGATCTATTTTTAAAAAATCTTATCTCAGCTTAAGAATTTCCTTAGGGAATTCCTTGGTGGCCTTGTTGCTGTTCAGTTGCTCAGTCATGTCCGACTCTTTGCCAACCTTCCCTGGCCTTTACCATCTCCTGGAGCTTGCTCAAACTCATGTCCATTGAGTCGGTGATGGTATCCAAACATCTCATCCTCTGTCGTCCCCGTCTCCCCCTGCCTTCAATCTTTCCCGGCATTGTTCCAATGAATTGACTCTTCATATCAGGTGGCCAAAGTATTGGAGCTTCAGCTTCAGCATCAGGCCTTCCAATGAATAGTCGGGACCAATTTCCTTTAGCATTGACTGGTTTGATCTCCTTGCAGTCCAGCGGACTCTCAAGAGTCTTCTCCAACACCACAGTTCAAAAGCATCAATTCTTCAGTGCTCAGCCTTCTTTATGGTCCTACTCTCATATCTATACATGACCACTGGAAAAACCATAGCTTTGACTATACAGACCTTTGTTGGCAAAGTAATGTCTCTGCTTTTTACTATGCTGTCTAGCTTTGTCATAGCTTTTCTTTCAAGAAGCAAGCATCTTTTAATTTCCATTTCCATTTTCCCTGGTGACCTAGTGGTTGAGATTTTGGGCTTTCACTGCCATGACCCAGGTTCAGTCACTGGTCAGGAAACAGATTGCCAAGCCATATGGCACAGTCAAAAAAGCAAAAAGAATTTTTTTAAGGGGGCAAAACATCTACTTTTGCTTTATTGACTATGCCAAAGCCTTTGACTGTGTGGATCACAACGAACTGTGGAAGATTCTTAAAGAGATGGAAATATCAGACCACCCGACCTGCCTCCTGAGAAATCTGTATGCAGGTCAAGAAACAATAGAAATGGACATAGAGCAACAGACTGGTTCCAAATCAGGAAAGAAGTACGTGAAGGCTGTATATTGTCACCTGCTTATTTAACTTATATGCAAAGTACATCATGTGAAATGCTGGACTGGATGAAGCAAAAGCTGGACTCAGTATTTCTGGAAGAAATGTCAATAACCTCAGATACATAGATGACACCACCCTTATGGCAGAAAGTGAAGAAGAATTAAAGAGTCTCTTGATGAAAGTGAACAAGGAGAGTGAAAAATTTGGATTAAAACTCAACATGCAGAAAACTAAGATCATAGCATCTGGTCCCATCACTTCATGGTGAATAGTTGGGGAAACAATGAGAGTTTATTTTGGGGGGGGGGCTCCAAAATCACTGCAGATGGTGACTGCAGCCATGAAATTAAAAGACGCTTACTCCTTGGAAGAAAAGCTATGGCCAACCTAGACAGCATATTAAAAAGCAGAGACATTACTTTGCCAACAAAGGTCCATCTAGTCAAAACTATGGTTTTCCCAGTAGTCATGTATGGATGTGAGAGTTGGACGATAAAGAAAGCTGAGCACCGAATATATGATGCTTTTGAACTGTGGTGTTGGAGAAGACTCTTGAGAGTCCCTTGGACTGAAAGGAGATCAAACCAGTCAATGCTAAAGGAAATCAGTCCTGAATATTCATTAGAAGAACTGATGCTGAAGCTGAAACTCCAATACTTTGGCCACCTGATATGAAGAACTGACTCATTGGAAAAGACCCTGATGCTGGGAAAGATTGAAGATGGGAGGAGAAGGGGATGACAGAGGATGAGATAGTTGGATGGCATCACTGACGTGATGGACATGAGTTTGATAGGCTCCAGGAGTTGGTGATGGACAGGGAAGCCTGGCATGCTGCAGTGCATGGGGTCACAAAGAGTTGGACGTGACTGAGTGACTGAACTGAACTGAAAGTGTTCACTTATTTATTTTCTGACTAATTATTAATGCTACAGTAGCTCTTTCCTATCATAACTTTTATTGCCAATATAAAATTGCATAGTGTTAAAGGGTATTGACTTTTAAGGGTCCTGGAGCAGGGTTGTCATTTATTGCTTTTGCCATGCTCAGCAATAATTTGCCCTCAGTTATTTCATCTATGAAATGGGAATGATGATTTTACTTATCTTGCAGTGATTTTGATGAGTAAATGAGAAATTGCATTTAAGTGTTTCATGCAGTATTTTGGGGCAGGTTGATTAGTAATATGCATTTGCTATTAGTTCTATCATTAATCAATGAAATACACATTTGCAGTCATTCATGGAAAAACTGACTCTCATTTTTTTTAATGTATTCATTTATTTTGTCTTTTTAAAGATACTTTATTGTATGTACTCATTAAATGTGAGAAATTACTATATAGCATGCTAATTTTCTTTGAGAAAAGTCACAAAGCATAGTGTGTTTTATTTGCTTGGGTTTGTTTTTTGTTTTTTTCAGCCGTACATATACAGGCATCCTTCTCCCCCAAACTCTCCCTTTCTATCCAGGCTAAAACTGACTCTCATTTAAATCTTGTTGTTGTTTCTATTGCAAAATGAATTCCAGGTTGCAAAGTGCTGAGAAGAAGAGTATGTGTGCTAAGTCATGTCAGTCATGTCCAACTCTTTGTGACCCTATGTAGCCCACCAGACTCCTCTGTATATGGGACCCTTGCTCTAAAACCTCTTTAAAAGCTGTGCTTCCCTGACGGTGCACATTTCTATCCTTGATATCTTGGAAGATAATTCTTTCTCTTTCCTGCCTCTCTACCTTTTTACTTTTTCTCTTTGCCTGACCGCTTCTCTACTTTCTCTTATTTCCTTTCCATTCTCTCTCAACAATAATGGTATTTTTAACTCTGTAAGATGTAAAAGATACCATTTAGGTCAGCTGTTATTCTTTCCACCCTCTCTATACCTCTGTTTTAGCTCTGAGTTAAGAATGTGAGAAATGATCAGAGTGAAATCCTCAAAAGAGGAGCAGAGGAGAAACCAAAGAAACATGTGAATATAGGGTTGAAAACTCCTGTATTTCTACCTTAATTTTATAATTGTTGGATATTGATCTAATTACTCTTTAAACTGCATACATACATTTCTTCTGTATTCATTTTTATTCTGAATATTGTTTTCAATCTTTACTTAATCATGTTGTTACTCTGTAGCATTAAGAAAATCACTAATTAGTAGTCATTTTCTAATTTGCTATGTGAAATGAAGGAAATTTGGAGAATTTTTTGACAAGTGGCCAAATTTCACATAATTATTTTTAATTGCAGGAATTATTTTTAGATATTATATTTATTGTACATACACACACAATCCCCTGCCAAACTGAATTGCACAGTACTTTGCCAAGAGTCGCAATATGGCTAAAATTAAGCTTTATTAGATATAATAGGATGAGATGTGATTTAATTCTTTATGGTGCCTATAAGTGCTAGAAAACATATTTGCTTTAATCCTACCCACTAAGTTAAAAGAATGATACATTATTTTGCCAATCCCAGTGGTAAAGGCAATTGAAATAATACATGAAGCTTCTTGAAGGAAAATAGCTTTCTGGTTAAAATTGTAATTTTATTTGTCTTTTCTCTTCAACTGTTTGACTCCTTCAGTTTGTAGAAGAAGTCTATTTATTTTAGCAGTAAGGTGGATTGGATTTCTGCCAAGTCAGTATACTCCCCTAAATGAATATGTCAGGGCAATATTGTTTCTCAAAAGTCATTTAGAAAGTGGGATTTTTACATAAGTAGGTTCTTTCATTAGTTTTGAATGAAATCTGAGCAATTGCTGCTTATATTATGATGCTTTCCTAGACATCCTGTGGAATGTGGGGGTCCTGAATATTGAGTGAGAATTCCCTTTGGGGTTTACAGGGCCTACATTTAATTCAGAAAATTGAAGCAAATATAACATTTCTGTCTGAGTTTTTTGTGAAGGCCGATGTCTTTCTGCAAATCAAATATCTTATGTAAAATAAGCTGACTATAGAGTGTAGGGGTACTCAGGTACTCCTAAGATAGAAAGCAGGGAAAATCATCCAGGTTTTAAGAGTTCTCAGGAAATAGCATCTTTATTTTATTTTCTTCTCTACCTCCCTGAAAATACTGGGGAAAAAAATCAGTATCTTTGACTAATTTCTCACCCATGCTCGAGATGTTTCTTTCTGTCCAGAGGGAAAGCTGAGTTCCATTATGCCACAGCAGAATTGCCTCAAACATATGCTAAGTTTTTAAAGACTGACTTGATGTTTTATCCAGTAATAAACATTTAAAAAAATAATATTGAACCCTGTGATAACATTTTTACTTTAAGCAAACATTCCTTATTAAAAAAAAATAAACTACAGAGGTGTACCTAGTTTAAGTATAATTAACTAATTATCATGATGATGATGCAGTTTTATGTAATTTCTTTTTGAGGCATTAAATGGCATTGAAATTTAGATCTTAAAAAATGACTAGCAGTAGGGGTGGGGGATAATATACTCTTATTGAATCTTTGCCAATTTATTTCTGTGTTGATTAGAGCTTGATTTAGTTTCAAAGAATGAAATGTGAAGGTGCTCATTTTTCTTTACAATGGTGGTCACATGCTAATGATCACAACAGGCATTTTTCTTCTTAATTACAAATCATTTCAATTGAATTTGTATGTTCATGTAAAATCACTTTGTGATTAAGGAAAAGTATGAACTTGTACATTTCTGGAATTAGAACAGTTCTTTTCTTTAACATTAAATATAGCAGCTACCCAGAATATTTGCTCCCCTTTGTTAATTAGCATTCTGTTCATGGAGTAATTCATTATTTAAGGTTACTTTGCAATCATTAGTAGCAGACTTGCACATTTCTTGTAAGGCAGGTCAATTTAATAATTTTCTTATTGCAAATGAAAAGTTCCAGGTTAGGCACCAAAATATTCAAAGCATTAATGACTACTGCACATGTACGGTCACTATATACTGTAATGTATTCCCTAGCATTTAAAAAGCTACTGCTGTGTAGTGGTCTCAGTTGATCTGAGTGAAAAGTTATTCTTTCTCTTTAACACTCTGTGGCCATGAGAAGTCTTTATAGGGACTAACATTGCTGTGTACAAAACCTAAATATCCTATAAAACTTTGAGTAATTGTTAACCTAGTCAGGCAATTGGTCAACACAAGAGTGGCAGAAGATGTCAAGGTGACATGGTCAAAGGCAGCTGGATAAAGTAGGACCAGCGCAGACCGTCACTGAATAGGTACACTGATCACATCAGGGGTCCACTGCGTTAGGGCAGATAGAGTTAGCAAATAGAAATAAAGTTGTTTCTGTCAGCCTGTCTAAAGAAAGGACCTCAGGTGACTGAAAAGCAAGGACTTCAGGTGACTCTTCTTCCCACAAACATCATGACTGGAGTTTGGTCAAGAAGAATTGAGGGCTCATAAAAAGCAACAAAATTATGACATTTGTAGCAATGTGGATGGACCTTGAGAGTTTCATACAGAGTGAAATAAGTCAGAAAGAGAAAAATGAATATCATATATTAACACATATATGTGGAATCTAGAAAAATGATAGAGATGATCTTACTTACAAAGCAGAAATAGAGACACAGATGTAGAGAACAACAGGGAAGACAGGTGGGATAAATTGGGAGATTGGGATTTACACATATACACTATTTATACTATGTCAAAAATGGATACCTAATGAGAATGTACTGTGTGGCTCAGAGAACTTTTGTTTAATGCACTGTAGTGACCAGAATGGAGAAGGCAATGGCACCCCACTCCAGTTCTCTTGCCTGGAAAATCCCATGGACGGAGGAGCCTGGTAGGCTGCAGTCCATGGGGTCGCTAAGAGTCAGACACTACTGAACGACTTCACGTTCACTTTTCACATTCAAGCATTGGAGAAGGAAATGGCAACCCACTCCAGTGTTCTTGCCTGGAGAATCCCAGGGATGGGGGAGCCTGGTGGGCTGCCATCTGTGGGGTCACACAGAGTCGGATACGACTGAAGCGACTTAGCAGCAGCAGCAGTGACCAGAATGGTAAGGAAGTCCAAAAGTGAGGGGTCATATGTATATATATGGCTGATTCATTGTGCTGTACAGTATAAATTATTATAATACAGCATTGTAAAGCAGCTATTTTTTGATTGTTTTGTTCAGTTGCTCAGTCATGTCTCTTAGTGACCCCATGGACTGTAACACGCCAGCCTTCCCTGTCCTGCACCATCTCCTGGAGCTTGCTCAAACTCATGTCCACTGAATTGGTGATGCCATCCAACCATCTTATCCTCTGTCATCCCCTTCTCCTCCTGCCTTCAGTCTTTCCCAGAATCAGGGTCTTTTCTGATGAGTCATTTCTTTGCATCAGGTGGCCAAAGTATTGGAGCTTTGGCTTCAGCATCAATCTTTCCAATGAATATTCAGGGTTGATTTCCTTTAGGATTGACTGGTTTGATCTCCTTGCAGTCCAAAGGGCTCTTAAGAGTCTTCTCCAGTACCACAGTTCAAAAGCATCAATTCTTCCACACTCAGTCTTCCTAATGGTCTAACTCTCACATTTATACATGACTACTGGAAAACCATAGCTTTGACTAGACGTATCTTTGTTGGCAAAGTTAAACCACCTCCCACAGCATGAATGCTACAAATAAAAGAATAATTGTTTAAAGTGAGCAGATTTTGGTGTTATTAACTTCTGCTTAGTTGGGGAGATCTGGGATGGAGCTTAAAGGGGTTTTGAAGTAGCAATGAAGTAGGAACAGAATTTGGATTTTGTTTAAAGGGTTAAACTGAGCCTTCAACTTTGGTAGATACCTTTGATCTGTTGTGTCACTGGTTGCCTCCACTGAGGTCACTGTGATTCATAAACAAAATAACCTCAGTCCAGAAGACCTCATCTGTTCTGTCAGTTGCCCTCTTCCATTGAAGGAATGCCAAGAGGGACACGTGAAAATGAGCCAGCCACCTGGGACAAGGCTCAGGCCTTGCTCTGCCTTGGACTTGCTGAATGAACTTGGAGAAACTACCTAAGGTCTTTGGAGTATAGTTTTTCAGTGAAATTGATGAATTAAACTAAATTAGCTCTAAAGCTCCCTTCTAGCTCTACAAGTCAATAGGCGTAGCAATATCCTGTGTTCACTATTCTCAAGGAGATGATTACCTAAGTGTTCTGAAGCTTGTAAGTGCTTTGTGACTTACTCATGATTTATTTCTAGAGAAAATGTATCCCGGGGGGCTGAAATAGAGAAAGGTTGACTGAAACCCATTGATTCAATGCCTAAATGAAGCATTTTAGACATGTCTCTGAGACTGGAAGAATTTATTGATACGGATTAAGATCAACTGTCTTTCAAAGCAGCAGGTGCTGAAGCTGCGTGCATGCTCTGACAAATGGCCTCACTCGCACTCCCGAGCCTTCAGTTATGCCATTGAGTGGCCTCCAGGGAAATGCCCCCATTCCTCCCCAGCATAACATGTCTCTCCCTACTTTCCATTAGCCCTAATGTCCAACAGTCAATTGACTGACAGTTAAGTGTTTATCAAAAGGGACCTTAGAGGACTTAACCTCTCACCTCCTCAAAATCATCAATAGCCCTCCAAAATAAGTCAAAGAAACATAATATCTGTAAAAGCATTGTCCTTGACAGATGCAGTTTCAGGACAAGTTCCCCAGTTTCTTTCTAATTACACTGCCAACCCCAAAGCTTAACTGCCTTCTGGTCAGTTAAGCCATTCTGGAGCTTCTAAAGAGATTTAGTGCAGATCTACTCAGAGCCTGGGGATTGCACTGGTGGATTGGCCAGTTTCAACTACAGGACCCAACGTCAAGTTCAGTGATTGGGGCAGCGAGTGTCTGCTGAGTCATGGAGCTGAGAGTTTGGGGCATCTTCTAAGCATCAATCATCAGATCCTTAAGGTCTAACTGGTGTTACAGGGAGACAGCCATGGCAAAGAGAAGCAGCAGTAAAGCATATCCAGTCTTGTTGAGGCTCATGAACTCATGAGCATTTAATATCAGTTCAGATTGGAAAATGGGCTCCCTGAGGACAGGGATCTTGTCTGTTTCACTCACTAATCTGGCTTCAGCATCTAAAAGAACTTAACACCTTCAGTGTTGACTCATGGAACGTACTTAGCAGTGTAGTTTGAATGTCTGATGATGAGGCCACATTGTGCAGTGGTCCACAGCACAGATTTTGGGGCCAGACCATTTTGTTCCAAATTCTAGCTCCACTGCTTACTGATTGGGAATGTGAGCAAGTGAGTAAACCATGTCTCAGTTTACCTATTTTAACTTGGGACTAATAATAATACACATCTTAAAGTTATGCAGGTTAAATGAATTGATGTTTATAACCAGTACCTGGCATGCACTGTAAATTTTTATTAAAAAGCTAGATTAATCAGTTTACACTCTCCATTTCATTTTCCATCATTGACTTAGGTTTTGTTTTCGGAATTGAAGTTTGAGTTTATGAGAATACATGCTAACCAAACATGGGCCTGGCCCCAGATACACTTCTGCCTTAAGACCTCTGGCTGTACACCTTTCTATTTATGCAATTCTCTAAAGCATCTCTTTCCAACAATTCTGTTAAAATGCTATTTGACTTACCCTTCTTGACTGAGAGTTCCTTCAAAGCAGACAGCATTCAATAGGGCATGATTTAGACGGGTGCTTAGTAGTTTTGGAATGAATGTATGAGGTACTCAGTGAATGGTTGCCTTGTGATTATTTTACTCTTGGAGAGGGAATTACAGACTTCTGCCTCATCTCTCAGATTCATCTCTACCTGTGTGCGGTCCATGAGTGTCATATATACATCCGTAGTTCTGGTTACCCCATCCTTCCGACCCAGCTGTTTTCTTTAGCCCAGTCTCTGAGCATCAACTCTCCTCAGCCTCAGGAAAACCTTTTACTCTCCCCCAATATCTGTTCTCTCTTCCTTTATGTTTTCCACATGGTTTGCAAGCCTTGACATTTACATTAGAACTCTTGCTTTTGCCCCTCTCTAAGTCAGGTCAGTTCCCTGGTGGCTCAGATGGTAAAGCGTCTGTCTGCAATGCTGGACACCTGGGTTCGATCCCTGGGTCGGAAAGGTCCCCTGGAGAAGGAAATGGCAACCCACTCCAGTACTCTTGCCTGGAAAATCCCATGGACAGAGGAGCCTGGTAGGCTACAGTCCGTGTGGTCGCATCGCAAAAGTCGGACACAACTGAGAGACTTTACTTACTTACTAAGTCAGGTCAAATCCTTTTGATAAACTAGAAGAATTCTAAAACTAAAAGTGATAAACTCACTTGCTCACATTACCAATCAGTGAGCAGTTAAGCTAAAAGAATCAGTTGTAAACAAACCATTGTTATTTTCCTTGGCAACCTTTTGTTTTTCCCATTCACGCCCATAAACACCTCAAGCCCCTCCATTGTTCACTAGAGACACTTCTTTCCCAATGGGTTAGCACATCTCAGAGATAGTATTTTTTTATTTTGCTCTTGCTTTGGTTTACATTCAACGTTCTACTGATCAGAGCTCTGATTTTTTTGCCATTTCTATCTGCATCTTATGTAAAGAGCAAGGAAGCAAAATAGATAGGTGGTAAACACCACCCTATTGTCTCATAACAGTCTCCATCTTTGAAGTATTTCTGATCTGCTTAACTGGATAGAAGTGCTATATAGGAAATATTTCAACCACAGTACAAGGCAATCTGTAAGATAAAACCATCTGATCTTAAACCATTGGCTCACAAACTCTGAATTGGTCTAAAACTTGCTTATGTGGGATCACACTGTGCAAGTGTAGCTATGCATTTGGGTGTTTTTTTATTGGGTCATTTTGGAGTATTGCTATCCATGCTTCTCATATATTATAATCTCCATATGAATCAGGATCCTATCTTCTCCATCTGTGTATTTCCATGGTTCCCAGAATGGCTATGCCTAGAGGGGACACTTGACAAGCCCCACCACTGGGCAGATGGGCACTGCCTCCCTCAGTGACCCAGGTCTGGGTATTCTCTGGGTGCAGGAGCATGTCAGGAAGAACTGGAAGATTCCTAGTTGGCATTCCCTATGGCTCCTCAGCCACTCCTTGTGCCTCTGGGTAGCTTCACTAATGAAACTGACTTCCAGGGGCTAATTCTGAAGTCACAGATCCTGATTTTTCTTCTTATTCTAAGAGCCATTTTTCTTCTGTGTCTTCAAGAGCTCCACCCCTCCCGGGAGTAATAGCAGTAGATTGGTTATGCTAAACACCCCACCTCGGGGTTTGATTTTGAATTTTTCACAGCAACTCAGTCATTTGTATAGTCGAGATAGACTCATCTTGAAGCTTCACAGAGCCACTTAGTTTTTTTTTAAATTCATAACTCTAGATAATTTGTACCTAAATTTCTAGTCTTCTCTTGGATTCCCAGGGAATACTCTGTCAAACAGAAAACTCAAATGCATGTCACTGTCTTTTCTTGCCTTTCCTCACCCCAAATGCTAATAATGTAGAGCTAAGTAGCACATATTGGAAGAGTGTTGATATTGTGTTTGCATATAAACTGTTTAACCACAAAGCTGATGTGACCAAGGCAGGTACACAAATAAAGACAGGAAAAATTCTAGGGATGTTCAGAGAATGTGACTGAGGCCATTCTTTTCTCATCCATGCAGTCTCTAGACCTGTGGCAAAGACATTATGTTTGGGACCTGCCCCTTCGGCCTCTCAGCTCTGCAATATCCCTTGCTCTACAGACTGTATAATTTCTTCCTGGTCGGCCTGGGGCCTGTGCGTCCATGAAAACTGCCGTGATCCTCAGGGGAGAAGAGGTGAGTGCCTTCTTTACATGTGCTCCATTTCCTTCCAGTGCACACAGGTTTATTCTGGTCACTGAAAAGCTCCTTAAGTTTGCTTAGGACAATATTTGTCTATAAATGTAGATAACTAGCTCTGACAAGCATTCAGTTATCAGTATCAGTATCAGTATCAGACATTCAGTTATCAGTATCAGTATCAGTATCAGACATCACGGATACTTCTTTGGAGCACAGTATCCCACTTTAGTTGACCTTTTAATTAGGCTTATAACTAATAATGTGATTATTATGCAAAAATGATGTAACTTAACTCTGCAAGACATTGGGTGCTGACCAAAACACCTAGAAGACATTTAGTTCACACCAAAATGTCCTTGATAGTTACTCCTGTCCAAAACATCCATCAGCATACTTGGTCCATGCTGCCTAGGTTTGGTTGGGAATAAATTTCAAGGACCTTTTGCCTTGCACCAAATGTCTTATAGATATTTTGGACCAAAGCAGATATTTGCTAACTATAATGTAATGTTTTTAACATGTAATGTTTATACTGTAGAAATTAGACATTGTTTCTGTAATCACATCAAGAAGCAACTGTTTTGTATATATTTTTTTAATTTTTAAATTTCCAGAGGCTGAATCACATGCTCAACTTGATGTTATGGTTCAAATTTTCATGAAGGGCACTTATTGTTGTTTCCTTTTTTGATGTTGTCCTCAAGCTTAAACGAAGTCTTCAAACTTTGTGTCCTTGTTTAAATGTGTAGGTCTCAGCAATCTTGTTTTCTTTTGTTTGCTGTTATATACACATATGCATCTTCAAACATTCATCTTTAGTGGCATCTTTTATTGACCTTTCAGTTTGTATTGATATCGTGCTCTCTTCAATGGCAGTGCTAGAAAGAAAGAATACCTTTAGTAAGAGAAATGAGATCCAAGGGCATTCTACAAGTTTGGTTGTACTTAGCGCTAGTGTGTTAAGCACTAATTCCTCCAGTTTTCCTATGGAAAGAAAGACTAATGTGGCCAAGTGTGTGATGCTACGAGACTGGTGCCATCAGCTTAATTCTTTGTCCATTTGAAAACCCACATTTCAGCACTCCCCAAAGGGCTCACAGGCACACATGGGCATATCTAGGAAAATGGGGAGATATTGATTAAAGGGTACAAACTTCCAGTTATAAGATAAGTACTATTTGAGGATCTAATGTCCAGTATGGTTTACTGTAGTTAACAGCAATATATTATGTACTTATATTCCTAAGTGAGTAAATCTTAAAAATACTCACCACACATAAACACGTAAGGAAATTTTTATTTTAGATAATAAAAATAGATAATAAAATAGAAAGAAGTATCTTCCTTAATAATTTCAGGAAGAGTCCTGGAGTTGAATCTCATTGGCTGCTCTGTGTCACGTGCTCCCCTCTGACCCAGATACTCTGACTGCAGGATGTAGGACTGACCCGGCCAGGTCCTGAGCCTGTGGTCACCACTGCAGGGATAACTCCATCCAAGTTTCACAGACAGAGCAGGGGAGAGGCAACTCCCTTAAGGAAATTTGAGGTCCTGATACTGCAAGAAGGTAGAGCCAATGCAGGGGTCAAGCTTAACAGATGTTTGTTAACTGCTTTCTGCCCTTTGCTCTGGCCCATAGAGTCTCTGTAACAATTCAGAAAATACTTCTTTTTCCAATTCTATGTTGCTATTTTGGTCACTTGAGCCAAATTTTCATAAAACCCTTTGTGAAAAACCACACTTTCAACCTTTATTTCAGTTTTCCTCTTCCACATAACTCAGAACAGGTCCATGGAACTCATCTGGGGGACTCAAAATATTCTGGCTCTTTTCTTTCATTCACCCCCATTTGCCCAAGATGTTTTTATGCCAGACATCTTCAGTGTTGGCTTCTATCCCTCTCTTGTTATAAGTCAACTCTGACAAAGGCACTGTGGTGCACTGTTCATCGGACATCACCTGTTGTGGTTAAATTGTGTTCTCCAGAAAGATATATTCAGTACCAATCCCTGGGGCATGTGAACATGCTCTTATTTAGAAATAGGGTTATTGGAGAACTAATCAGGTTGAGATGAGGTCATATTAGATTAGGGTAGGCCCTAATGCACTCAGAAGGGAGTACCTTGTAAAGATAAAAAGACACTGAAGATGCAAAGAGAAGGCCACATGAAGACAGAGACAGACATTAGAGTCAGGCCTGTACCAGCCAAGGATTGCTGGCAATTACTAGAAGCTAGGAGAGAGGTGTGAAAACAGTCTTTCCCTGGGGCATGGCTTCAGTCCTTCCCTTCAGAGGGAGCATGGCTCTGCTGACACCTGGATTTGGGGCTCCTAGTCTCCAGAACTGTCAGGCAAATTGATGTTGTTTTATGTTATTCAGTTTATGGTATTTTATTTTGGTCATCCTAGGCAACTTTCATACTTCCCAACTTTGTGTCAGCATTTAGGCTCAGCAAGGATCCAGCACTTCCTAAAATGCCAAGACCAGAGTGTACAGAAGTAAAGAAATTATCCTAAGTCCTATAGTGACTTAACAATGGCCAAGCCAGGGCCAGCATGCTCAGTCCAGTGTTCCTTCCAACCCTGGTTTCCTTAGTGATTTTTCTCATAAGTCCAAAGAAGTTTGGATCAAGACAGAAGTCCAACACTGAGCTTAGCAGAGAAGCCCTCTGCCCGTGGGTCCCACACTGGCCAGCAGGGACCACTGGCTAGGGGTGTGAATCACTGTGCTGATGAAGGAGATACGGCGTGAGGCGTGGGATTCAGTTTAGCTTCCATGTGTCATCTTCAGAGAGAGAGGAAAAGTAGGTTGCAGTTGTATGATAAGGGGAGGGTGTTCTAAGAATAGCTTGAGAGCACCAGGTAACTGGCATGTGTGTTTTTTGCCTTCATCAATGTATTTTTCAAAGAAAAGCTCAGCCTTTGGGACTGAAGGTAAGCACAGAGACAGAAAAACTTCTTACCTGTAGGTAGTAGTGTCATCAGCCACCTGCAGAGTATGGAGGCATGTTGGAGTTGATGAGAATTACTGAGGCTAAGGGACCTGCCCTAGGAACTAAGTAATCATGACCAGGAGAGAGTATAAGCTTCGGTGATTGTTATTCGGGTCTCAGAGTGTGCTCTTTCATAAATGTTTCACCAGAGCAGAGATAATTTTGATTTTTAAGATTGTGCTAAAACCTTCCAGGACCACCTGCCTATCATCCCTCCTGGGAAGAATAGCAAATAGAGTTTTCCCTCCAGGGAAATGATTCTCTGCCTAAAAGGAATCCAAGCATGTTATGATAAGGCTAAGTTATCTTGTTATTTCTACCAAGTCATCGTGAGCATGAGTTCTGGGATCCTCTCAATGTCAGCATGTCCTGTGGTCCTGCCACGGTTTCTGCCAGAGTCTCTGATAGGCACACACTAAATGTAGTTGTGAATTCCACAGAGGCTGGAATACAGAGCTAATGCATTAAACATGACAGAACTCTAGGATGTAAACTGATCTGCTTAGTTTCATATTTGAATTGCCTACCCCAAAGAAATGCAGTGCACTTCCTCACAGCAATCTGGGATAGTCATACTTCCCTAGATATTTTATACTCCTTTTTTTGTGTGGATGGTGGAGAATTTGAGGAGAAAAAACAACCACACCCACCATTGCAAGACATAAATGTGTAATTGTGGTGTTTATGACTTTTTCTTCTCACTTGTCTTTTTTCCAATCACATGTTATTGCTTTGGTTTGTTTCTGGTGTTCACATTAAAAAAAAAAAAATAGTAAAGGATGGGAAAGCAGGAAATGATTTATTATCTAATAGAAGAAATTAGTTATTATAGAGATTATCTTCACGTGACTTATTCTTAGGCAGACGTCCTTCAGTCAGGAATCATCTGAGGTTTGTGGCTGTCAGCTGTTCAGAGTACATTAGAAAACCTGCCGTTGTACACAGCCTTCACGCCTTCCATCAGCTCTGTGACAGGCAGACAAGGGGAACATGTTGCTTGGCAGGCCAGTGCTTGTCAAGTGAAGCTAGAATGACTTTCAGAGGAATTTAAATTGGATCAGGTTTATCATTCATTCCTTTATCTTTTATATTCTCCCAGAGAGTTATAATTAGAGATATATGAAAGAGAAATAACCTGAAAAACTTGCTGATGGGTGAACTCCATAGGTATAATGCATTTTTAAAAATTATTTTTGATGCATAGACAAATAGTTGTGTTTGACATCCTTGTCCTTTTACAGACACATTCTAGAAAGGCAACCTTGTGCACGGAAGTTTTTGTAAAGAGGAATTTGATGGAGCCTTCTTAATATGGTCTTACAATAGGGAATGCTTATGAGGTAGGACTTCAGAGAATCCTAAAGTATCCCTTACTCCCCACCCCTATTATAACACCTTGCTGTTTTTCAGTTGCTAAGTCATGTCTGACTCTTTGTGACTCTGTGGACTGCAAGACCCCAGGCTCCTCCCAAAGTTTGCCCAAATTCATGTCCATTGAATCGGTGATGCCATCCAACCATTTCATCCTCTGCTTCCCCTTTCACCTTTTGCCTTTTCAGTCTTTCCTAGCATCAGGGTCTTCTCCAGTGAGTTAGGTCTTTGCATCAGGTGGCCAAAGTGTTGGAGCTTCAGGATCAGTTTTTCCAATGAATATTCAGGGTTGATTTTCTTTTCTTTTATTTATTTATTTATTTTATTAGTTGGAGGCTAATTACTTTACAATATTGTAGTGGTTTTTGTCATACATTGACATGAATCAGTTTCTTTAGGATTGACTGGCACCTAATGGTCTAAAAATCCCCATAGGAAAAGACACTGTGAAACAGAGCCTGTGACCATCTTTTTGAATACAGTCTTTTATGCTCTCAGACAAATCAATTTAGGTAATATGCTAAAGTAGGGAAATGCTGACATGTTTTAGATCCTATCTAACGATGGAAAAAATATTTCCAGTTCCATCTGTGCCTTCTAGAAAGTTCCACCATTATGAGCAGTCTGTGAAATAATTTTGCTTTGTCACAGATTATGTGTAAGATATATATATATATACATATATATATATATTCTTTTTCCTTTTTTCTGTTTGTGTGTGTTGGAGCTTGTAGGGGGCTATGGCTGTTTCTCATTCTGAACATTGAGGGTTCTCATGCTCATGATCTTTGGCTTCTTATTTTCTGTATTCATAACAGAGTGTCAACTTATAATGATACTATAAAATGCAACACTTGCAGAAATGGTAGCTGATAAGAGCTGGAATCAAAGATTCAATCTGCTCAGGTTCTTTGACTCAGAGTTGTTCCCCTGTGTCCAGGGCTGCAGAGTTCAGGAGCAACTGGGATGCTCAGAGAACAAACTTCTGTATTTCATCTTTGGTCAGCCTTCTGGGTATTGCTTCAAGCCTGTCCTGGTGGAGTTAGTAGGGGGACAAGTGTTGGGTATGGTGGTTTCGTAGAAGTTCACATGGACATTTTTGGGCTACTAGCATGTGAAGATATAGGTCCTTACACCTGGATTGATCCTCCGGAGCCTCCTTTAATTTTTCTATGGCTTCAATTAAAAAAACATTGACCTATCTTCTACCATTTGTGCTTCTTTCGCTTTTTCGCCCCATCTCACAAATCACTCTTTTCTAATTTTCCTCAGTAGAATATGCACTAAAATAGTAGATTACATACTAAATCCTCAGGTCCAAAGGGGAAAAAAAAAACCCTCAAATATTAGTTTCACTAAAGGTGAACTGAAGCTCTGGTCAGAAAGTAATTATTAGAACTCTTTCTTGCTACCCAGCACCTAAAATTCAACTATCTAATCTGTACAAAGAAATGATCCATGGTAACTTTCATATTCACTGTTTGAAGTGGGGCTAGAACATGTCATAAAGTGCTGAATTGAATTCTTTCTTATAAAGAGGTCACAGATCAAGAAGACCTCAGCTGGATTTCATACATATCCATTTTTATTGAAGTACAGTTGATTTACTTTATTGTGCTACTTTCATGTATATAGCACAGCTTTACATGTATACATATATATACAGTTAAGTGTATGTATACATATGCAGTTATATATGTATGTATATATGTATGCGTGTATATATTCTTCAGATTCTCTTCCTTTATGGATATACAATAATTGCAAAATACTGAGTATAGTTCCCTGTGCTATATAGTAAGTCCTTGTTGATTATCTGTTTTATATATAGTAGTATGTATATGTTAATCCTAGCCTAATTTATCCTTCATACATATCCATTTAATCATCAATGTGCCATAGGAGAAGTAATAAGGTATCATCTAGTCTTAATTTTCACATGTGTAAGTGAGAATAGTAACTAATGACATAGTTTAGGGGATTCATTAATTTTGAGTAATAGAACTAAAGTGGCTTGGTATAGGGTAGATGCTTAGTTAACAAATGTGCTCTTTGCCTTCTTGGACTGTACGCTCTATGAAAAGTGGATTTATGTTTTCTGTCCCTCCTGTGACTTCCCACAGTATATCACTCTAATCTACATGTGGCAGTTAATGTATATTGAGTGATACTCTGTGATTAGTATGAAATTCAGTAAATGAAGGTAAGTGGTTGGCTGATCCCAGCCACCGTGGACTTGGCAGTTGTGTATCCTTCAGAACAGAAGCTCCCAGGGGAAGCCTGACATCTGTTGCAGCCATGAACACCAATGTGTGATTAAAGTTAAGTGCTAACAAGAGAATCCAAGGTTTTTGTTTTATGCTGAGCTTGGGCTTTGATGTGATCCTAGTTAGAGTCAGGACAAGGGCAACACAAATGAAAAAGTGAAAGAATTTATTGACTGGGGAGATATAATCTATAGATTTATGGTGAGATGGATGCAGCTTGATTTATAGAGGAAAACTGCTCCTGCCCCTCAATGGCGTTGAGCTCTGGGTAATAGGACAGCCAGCCTCCTTCTGTAAAGAAGGCTAAGTTTCTGAGCCGGTTGTCAAACATCATAAATCATGGAGACCCAGGCCGCGTCCTGCTCCAAGATATAAACTTAAAACAAGCACAGGCATGAGACAATAAATAAGCAGTGTGTGGGTCTTACATGAAAGAACAGAGGTCATCCAAGTTGCGTGGCAGGGAGGGCTCAGAGGTCATTGTAGGTTGATGTCCATCAAGTAGAGTTCAGTCCTGTGTGTTTCCTGCTGCTCTTCTCAAGGTGCCCTGGGAAGGGAGCTGAACTCTTCTGCAGGTTTTATTCTGACTAATGAATGACATAGACTTGGAGGTGTGAAGTGTGATAGAAGCCATCTACTGCTTTAATTACCTCTGACCTTAATACTGTCCATGCCTGGAGGATATGGTCTCTGATTGACTGAATGATGCCTCCTCACAGTTGGCCATTCCACAAAGTAAGAGTCTAAGAGTCTCTTTTCAAGGGGGCTCATGGGTTAGCCCTAGACAAAACAAATAAAACCCTTAGGATTGTGTCTCTAAAACACTTACCCAACCCTGCAATATTCTAAGGGAGCTCGGCTCCCTCTTGTGGGCTAAAAACATGTGTCCGTTTGTTCCACCGTCCTTGACTACTTTACAGGAGCCAGTCTTTTGCCAACGACACTGTGAGCTTTCTATCCTTTCTTGTGGGAAAATAGACGCAGCCCTGGCAAACTGATAGATGTATACCTGGCTTACTTACTGCTCATGCACCCGAACTTGTCTTTCTCCCCTTCTCTTTTGGGCAGGGCTGTGGGGTATCACAGTCTTCGGCTCTGAGTTCAGTGTTCTTAGGCATTCTATCTTCCTAGCTAAGTCTATCTGCCTACCTACCTATCTTTTTATATTTTTACCTATCCCAAGGAATAATTGCATAATCACATCTCAAGATGCTATAAGATTGGGTTTTATTTTTTTTGAAAGAGGAATTAAATCTGTTGATTGAATTTGGAGAATGAAACGGTGGACAGTAAAATATGAGATTCATGGGAGGTAAGCCTAGCTCTTTTTTAAAAAAAGGATATATTTATGTATTTATTGGCTTGTGCTGGTCTTAGTTGTATCAGGTGGGATCTTTGCTCTTTGTTGTGTCACATTGGATATTTAGTTGCAGCATGTGGGATCTTTCAGTTGACATGTGTGTGGGAGTTCAATCACTAAATTGTGTTGAACTCATTGCAACCTTATGGACTGTGGCCCACCAGGCTCCTCTGCCCACAGGACTTTTCAGGCAAGAATACTGGAGTGGATTGCCACTTCCTTCTCCAGGGGATCTACCCGACCCAGGGATTCAGGGACTGAATCCATGTCTCTTGTTTCTCCTGTATTGGTAGGTGGATTCTTTACCCCTAGGTCACCTGGGAAACCCTCCTTAGTTGCAGCATGTGGGATCTAGTTCCCTGACCACTGATGGAACCTGGGCCCCTTGCCTTGGGATTGTGGAGTCTTAGCCACTGGACCACCAGGGAAATCCCAGGCCTAACTTTTAGAAGTCATATATCCTGAAGGCCAGAAATGGAAAACTCAAAAGCAAAAGGGTTGCATCTTGTTCTCTGTCACATTTTAAAACTTATGTGGCTTTTAAAAACATAAATTTGTTTCCATCATTTAAAAATAGATTTCATATAAAAACTGAAGATAGCTTGGATTTCTGGCTTCTTAGAATCTGAAGATTTGACAACAGATGGTTCACATTTTCTTGTGGTAACTGTCAGTGGAGCCTGAATGATATCTGTACACTTTAAATTCAGCACATGTCCTCCATTTTGCCACAGACCTCACCACTCCCTACAGTCTTGTGGTTGAGCCATATCCCTCCATTTGTATCTGATGAGTTTGTGACTCTGTAGGCTTGTAGCATGGAAGGTCCATTTGCATCCTTATTGTGACATAACTTTGGTCCCTAGTGCCACAAAACATTTTTGAAAAACTGAGTATTTGTCCAGAGACTTATGTCTAGCCAGAGTGGGGCATGCAGCCCCAAATTGTCCTGCCTTCACAGGGCAGGCTGACCTGGAAATCTCAAGAGAGTGATACAGGGAACTCTTAAGGCCTGACACAGTGACCAGGAATGTGTCAAAATGTAGATGTATTTCACCTTCATACAGACTAATAAGAATGTGAAAAACAACAGCAAAAGAACATGGGGTTTATCTATGTTCAGGCTATTTCTCTGTTGTTTTTGTTGTTTAGTCACTAAGTCATGTCCAACTCCTGTGTGACCCCATGGACTGTAGCTTGCCTGGCTCCTTTGTCCATAGGATTTCCCAGGCAAGAATACTGGAGTGGGTTGTCACTTCCTTCTCCGGGGGATCTTCCCCACCCAGGTATCAGGAATCTGTGAGTCTTCATTTATTTGTACTGGCTTACTGATACCCTTCGGAGAAGGCAATGGCACCCCACTCCAGTACTCTTGCCTGGAAAATCCCATGGATGGAGGAGCCTGGTAGGCTGTGGTCCATGGGGTTGTTTAGAGTCGGACGGGACTGAGCAACCTCACTTTCACTTTTCACTTTCACACACTGGAGAAGGAAATGGCAACCCACTCCAGTGTTCTTGCCTGGAGAATCCCAGGGATGGGGGAGCCTGGTGGACTAATATCTATGGGGTTGCACAGAGTTGGACACGACTGAAGTGACTTAGCAGCAGCAGCAACTGATACCCTTGAACATATGCTACTTATTAGTGCGTTTGATTATGCCTGGCCTCTTCAACTCCTAGACTGTAAACTCTTGGAAGACAGATTTCTTCCTCTAGTTCTTTTCCCTTCTGTCTTTCATTCTTCCCCTTATCTCCCAATTTCCCATAAAATAAAACACATTCAAATAATATGTGGTTTTGATCTTTCAGTCAGTTCAGTCGATTATTCATGTCCAACATTTTGTGGCCCCATGGACTGCAGCACGCCAGGCTTCCCTGTCCATCACTAACTCCTGGAGCTTGCTCAAACTCATGTCCATTGAGTCGGTGATGCCATCCAACCATCTCATTCTCTGTTGTCCTCTTCTCTTGCTGCCTTCATTCTTTCCCAGCATCAGGATCTTTTCTAATGAGTCAGTTCTTTGCATCAGGTGGCCAAAGTATTGGGGCTTCAGCATCAGTCCTTCCAATGAATCAGTTCAGTTAAGTTCAGTCACTCAGTCATGTCTGACTCTGTGACCCCATGGCCTGCAGCATGCCAGGCTTCCCTGTCCATCACCAACTCTTGGAGCTTGCTCAGACTCATGTCCATTGAGTCAGTGATGCCATTCCAATGAATATTCAGGACAAATTTCCTTTAGGATTGATTTGTTTGATCTCCCTGCAGTCCAAGGGACTCTCAACAGTCTTCTCCAATGCCACAGTTCAAAAGCATCAATTCTTTGGTGTTCAGCTTTCCTTATGGTCCAACTCTCCTATCCATACATGACTACTGGTAAAACCATAGCTTTGACCAGACAGACCTTTGTTGGCAAAGTAAGGTCTCTGCTTTTTGATGCTGTCTAGGTTGGTCATAGCTTCTCCTCCAAGGAGCAAGTGTCTTTTAATTTCATGGCTGCAATCACCATCTGCAGTGATTTTGGAACCCAAGAAAATAAAATCTGTCACTGTTTCTATTGTTTCCCCATCTATTTGCAATGAGGTGATGGGACTGAATGCCATGATCTTGGGTTTTTAAATGTTGAGTTTTATGCCAGCTTTCTCACTCTCTTTCACTTTCATCAAGAGGCTCTTCAGGTCCTCTTTGCTTTCTGCCATAAGGGTGGTATTGTCTTCATATCTGAGGTTATTGATGTTTCTTCTGGCAATCTTGATTCCAGCTTGTGCTTCATTCAGTCCAGCATTTTGCATGATGTACTCTGCATATAAGGGTAAATAAGCAGGTTGACAATATATAGCATTGATGTACTCTTTTCCCAGTTTGGAACCAGTCTGTTGTTCCAAGTCCAGTTCTAACTGTTGCTTCTTGACCTGCATACAGATTTCTCAGGAGGCAGGTAAGTTAATCTGGTATTCCCATCTCTTTAAGAATGTTCAACAGTTTGTTTTGATCCACATAGTCAAAGACTTTGGCGTAGAAGTAGAAGTTTTCCTGAAACTCTTGCTTTTTCCATGATCCAAGAGATGTTAGCAATTTGATCTCTGGTTCCTCTGCCTTTTCTAAATCCAGCTTGAATATCTGGAAGTTCTCAGTTCACATGCTGTTGAAGCCTGGCTTGGAGAATTTTGAGCATTACTTTGCTAGCGTGTGAGATGAGTGCAATTGTGTGGTAGTTGAGCATTCTTTGGCATTGCCTTTCTTTGGGATTGGAATGAAAACTGACCTTTTCCAGTCCTGTGGCCACTGCTGAGTTGCCCAAATTTGCTGGCATATTGAGTGCAACATTTTCATAGCATCATCTTTTAGGATTTTAAATAGCTCAACTGGAGTTTCATCACCTCTGGTAGCTTTGTTCGTAATGATCCTTCTTAAGGCCCATGTGACTTCACATTCCAGGATGTCAGGCTCTCAGTGAGTGATAACACCATTGTGGTTATCTGGGTCATGAAGATCTTTTTTTGTATAGTTCTGTGTATTCTTACCAGTTCTTATTAATATCTTCTGCTTCTGTTAGGTCCATACCATTTCTGTCCTTTATTGTGCCCATCTTTGCATGAAATATTCCCTTGGTATCTCTAATTTTCTTGAAGAGATCTCCAGTCTTTCCTATTCTGTTGTTTCCCTCTATTTCTTTGCATTGGTCACTGAGGAAGGATTTCATATCTCTCCTTACTATTCTTTGAAACTCTGCATTCAAATGGATATATCTTTCCTTTTCTCCTTGCCTTTAGCTTCTCTTCTTTTGAGTTGTATATGTATAAATAAAAGTTTCATCAATATCCCAGCTGCTGCTTCTCTTCCTTTGCTAGGTCAGGATGGAATCCTCAGAACCTTTTGTTCTTTCTTATTTTAGGTTTTAGAATGAGACAGCGCCATGTCCTTGTGGAATCAACGGGGCCTGTGGGCCGTTGCCCTCACTTGGTGGAATCTGTTCCTTGTGAGGATCCTGTGTGTTATCAGTGGCTGACGTCGGAAGGGATCTGTATCCCTGACCATGGCAAGTGTGGCCCCGGACATCGCATCCTGAAGGCTGTCTGCCAGAATGAGCAAGGTATGACTCAAAGAAACATGGAGATTGAGTAATATCTGCCAAATAGCACATCACCACTCTCAAATCATCTTCCACAAGGAGAGAAACAGTCTTTCCTAGTCTTGAATATTCATGTTTGAGTTGATGACAGTGACATATTTCTGCAGAGAAAGCTGCTTTGACTTAATATAGAGCTGTGTGCTCTGTGACAGGACACTGATTATACCTAAATACAGTACAGAGAACTCAGAGAGGTCTCTGGAGTTCTTAGTTTGTTAAGACATGCACAACACAAAAATTGTCTGCAGAGTCTCCAACTCATTAATACAAAACAAGATTTATTTGTGCTTATTGATGTTATTATGTACTATGTTTTTTATATGTTATCATTATTAACAAATACCACCTTGTAAATTGCAGGGCTGAAGCCCCCTCCAAGCTAAAAGGAAAAAAAAAAAGTACAAAGCTGCATCTTTTCAGTTATATAGCATTAGATTAGAATCAGTTATAGACATAATGCTAAAGTTCTAAAGGACTGTGTTAAAATAAAAGTTGTCAAGATTAACAAAACTATTAACAGTGGTGTCTTTCCTTCATCACCAAACTTCTGGTACAGTGGTTTTGTGCAATGAAGGGTGATTTAGCAAATACATAAGTCACATGGAAATGAGAAAAGTGACATTTAAAACCTTTATCTTAGTATTAAAAAAATATTCGGTCTCCTGGAAGAGTATCGAGTATGTCTATTAATCAGTCCTGTCATGAGTAGTCATAATTTATAATGCTCATGGTGTGTGGAGTGAAATGTTTTGACTTATGTAGTGAAGAGATCCACAGAACAGAAGGAAATTACAAAGTGAATTCAGAATGGATATTAGCATTCACAAATGGTTGGCATTCAGCAGTGTATTAATATTTCCTCTTCCCTTCCTTCCTCTTGCCTCTTCTCTCTCTCTCATTCCCTCCTTTTCTCCATCACTTCCTTCTTTCTGTCCTTCTTCCCTCTCCTTTCCCCCTCCTTCTCTCCCTCCATACATCCTTCCTTTTTTAAATCACTACCATAATTATACAAATAAACATTTATCAACTGATATACTTGATTACCTCATGAAGCCAGGTAGTTGTTTAATTAAATAGAGAGCCACATCAGATTGTACTAGCTATAGTCCTTTTTGACCAAATAGTTTAACAGTAGATTCTAATATTACCAAGCAATTTTTGAATTGTGGTGACATACATGTGAATTATTAACAGCAGCATGTAACATCAGTTTTTGAATTTGAAAAGAGTAGCACAGGTGTTTAAAACCTGAGCTCTAGAGTCAGACAGGTTGGAATTTCCAGTCTGCTACTCTTCTGGTAGATGGTCTCAGAAAACTTATTTAACTGTGGAGACATCTTTTCCTTCAGCTGTAAAGTAGGGATAATAAAAACCTACCTCTCACTCTCAGATTGTAAGAGTTAAATTACTTATATGAAAGTGATAAGCGAAGTGCCTGGCACATAACCATTCAAAATAAGCTGTGAGCTTATTTCATTTGTAATGCACACTTATTGTTTTCTGTCCTAGGGGATTTGTGCAAACAGCATTCTTTTATATGAGTAAAATGGAAATAATAATGAAGATAGAATAACCATACTAGTTCATCTTCCCAACCTCTAGCTGTGGAAGCAAGATCATTTGTTTGATTGGGACCCAGTGACAGATGACTGGCCAGCTTTGTCGTAGCAGGTTTTGAAGGTGTCACACAGCTGTCATACAAAGCCCACAGGGCCGGGGACCCCATTTCACAATGTATACTGCACCTTCCACAGTATCGCGCAGTGTGAGATTCTGATTTATAATTAGAAATATCTATCTGGTCTCCGTCCCTACTCTAGCACACAGCTTCTAAAATCATTGGCATTTCTTGAGCAGGAAGAGCAATGGGAGCAGCTTTTGTTATAATATTTGGCCAGTGGTCCTCAGTTCCTGAAATCACGTCCATAAAGTTGAAATTCGTATCTTGTTATTCACATCAAGCCCCTTTCTACCACTACTGGATCGATATTAATGAGGTGACTTTCAAAAAGTACCTAAAGGTGAGGTCTGGTCGCCCCAGGCAACCATGAACAGAGGATTAGAACTTTCAGCCCCATCCAGTGCTATCTGGGGAAAGGGGAGGGGCCGGAGGTTGAATCAAACACTGATGGCTGATGAGTTAATCAGTCATGCCTGTGTAATGAAACACCCATAAAAACCCAAAGGACATGGTTCAGAGAGCTCCCAGACTGATGAACACATAGATATTTGGGAAGGGTAGCGAATGGAGGCTCTTTGCCCTTTCCCATACCTTGCCCTGTGCACCTTATCCACCTCATTGTTCCTGAGTTTTATCCTGTTATAATAAAATGGTTATCTAGTAAGCAAATGGATTCTCTGAGTTCTGTGAGGTACTCTAACAAACTAATCAAACCGGAGGACGGGGTCGTGGGAACTTCTGATTTATAGTCAGTTTGGTGAGAAGCACAGGTAACCTGGACTTGAGGTTGGTGTCTCAAGTGAAGGGTGGTCTTGAGGGAGTGAGCGCTTTACCTGTGGACTCTGCTGCTACCTGCAGATAGACAGTAGCAGAAATAAGTGGAATGGTAAAGCAGCAGGCCTGGACAATTTGCTTGATGTGGTGTGGGGAAACCATCCCCTCCTGCACATATACATACGTGTACACCTTTGAGTTGAGGGCAGAACATTTGTGACAGGGCTATCAACTTTGCCGTTTTACAGCAGGTCTGGAGTTCTATTGCTTATTCCTGTGAAATAACTAATTTTCAGCATGAGCTTACACTCACAGTTTCTATGGGAGAAGTAGGAATTACTACTTGTTCAGATCAGTTTCATGAAGTCTGTGTTGCTTTTAAGTACCTGGATGGCTCCTTCATCATTTATGGGGCAACAACCACAGTCATGGTTACAAAAATACACTGGCCTCAATGTGGCTGAAGTAGTCTTTCATCCAGTGAGAAATTGAAAATGTGATCTGAAAATCTGAAGTTCATCATCTATGAGATTCTAGGCGATTCAGTTCAGTTCAGTTCAGTCGCTCAGTCATGTCTGACTCTTTGCGACCCCATGAATCGCAGCACGCCAGGCCTCCCTGTCCATCACCAACTCCCAGAGTCCACCCAAACCCATGTCCATCGAGTCGGTGATGCCATCCAACCATCTCATCCTCTGTCATCCCCTTTTCCTCCTGCCCTCAATCTTTCCCAGCATCAGGATCTTTTCCAATGAATCAGCTCTTCACATCAGGTGACCAAAGTATTAGAGTTTCAACTTCAACACCAGTCCTTCCAATGAACACCCAGGACTGATCTCCTTTTGGCTGGACTGGTTGGATCTTCTTGCAGTCCAAGGGACTCTCAAGAGTCTTCTGTAACACCTAAGTTCAAAAGCATCGATTCTTCGGTGCCCAGCTTTCTTTGTAGTCCTACTCTCATATCCATACGTGTCCGTTGGAAAAATCATAGCCTTGACTAGATGGACCTTTGTTAACAAAGTAATGTCTTTTCTTTTTAATATGCTATCTAGGTTGGTCATAACTTTCCTTCCAAGGAGTATGTGTCTTTTAATTTCATGGCTGCAGTCACCATCTGTGGTGATTTGGGAGCCCAGAAAAATAAAGTCAGCTACGGTTTCCACTGTTTCCCCATCTATTTCCCATGAAGTGATGGGACCAGATTCCATGATGTTATTTTTCTGAATGTTGAGCTTTAAGCCAACTTTTTCACTCTCCTCTTTCACTTTCATCAAGAGGCTTTTTAGTTCTACTTCACTTTCTGCAACAAGGGTGGTGTCATCTGCATATCTGAGGTTATTCATACTTCTCCCAGCAATCTTGATTCCAGTTTGTGCTTCCTCCAGCCCAACGTTTCTCGTGATGTACTCTGCATATAAGTTAAATAAGCAGGGTGACAATATACAGCCTTGATGTACTCCTTTTCCTATTTGGAACCAGTCTGTTGTTCCATGTCCAGTTCTAACCGTTGCTTCCTGACCTGCATGCAGGTTTCTCAAGAGGCAGTTCAGGTGGTCTGGTATTCCCATCTCTTTCAGAATTTTCCACAGTTTATTGTGATCTACACAGTCAAAGGCTTTGGCATAGTCAACAAAGCAGAAAGATATGTTTTTCTGGAACTCTCTTGCTTTTTTGATGATCCAGTGGATGTTGGCAATTTGATCTCTGGTTCCTCTACCTTTTCTAAAACCAGCTTGAACATCTGGAAGTTCATAGCTCACGTATTGTTTGAAGCCTGATTTGGAGAATTTTAAGAATTACTTTACTAGTGTGTGAGATGACTGCAACTGTGCAGTAGTTTGTGCATTCTTTGGCATTGCCTCTCTTTGGGATTGGAATGAAAACTGACCTTTTCCAGTCCTGTGACCACTGCTGAGTTTTCCAAATTTGCTGGCATGTTGAGTGCAGCACTTTCACAGCGTCATCTTTTAGGATTTGAAATAGCTCAACTGGAATTCCATCACCTCCACTAGCTTTGTTTGTAGTGATGCTTCCTAAGGCCCACTTGACTTCACATTCCAGGATGTCTGGTTCTAGGTGAGTGATCACAGCATCGTGATTATCTGGGTGATGAAGATCTTTTTTTGTACAGTTCTTCTGCGTATTCTTGCCACCTTTTCTTAATATCTTCTGCTTCTATTAGGTCCCTACCATTTCTGTCCTTTGTTGCACCCATCTTTGCATGAAATGTTCCCTTGTTATCTCTAGTTTTCTTGAAGAGATCTTTAGTCTTTACCATTCTATTGTTTTCCTCTATTTCTTTGCATTTATCATGGAGGAAGGCTTTCTTATCTCTCCTTGAAACTCTGCATTCAAATGGGTATATCTTTCCTTTTCTCATTAGCTTTTCACTTCCCTTCTATGATGACCCAAACTTGCCAGAGAAGTGCTCCTGTTTGATTCTCCACATATTGTCATAAGGACTTCCCTGGTTACTCAGATAGTAAACAATCTTCCTGCAATGTGAGAAATCCGGATTTAATTCCTGGGTCGGGAAGATCACCTGAAGAAGGAAATGACTACGCACTCCACTATTCTTACCTGGAAAATGCCATGGACAGAGGAACCTGGCTGGCTACAGTCCATGGGGTCGCAAAGAGTCGGACACAACTAGTGACAAACACACACGCATTGTCATAGCCTTTACATAATTACAGAAGTTGACAGAACTCTTGACATTCATTTAAAGGCTTAGAGAGAAAAAAGGGTTGAGATCTAGTCAATGAATCTCCTTTGATTTTTTTTTTTCTTTTAACAATTGAGACTTTTCATTACTCCGAGTCTATTGTTTCATAGCCTTTTATTTAAGAATTTATTCATAGGTAAATGGATGAGACCAAAGAAAATAATTTTTTATTAAAAATTAAACTCATATCTAATTAGACTTGAGACTTGCTGTAATTTGCATGGTTACTTGCTCTGTTCTTTATTTTAAGACTTGTCCATATTGATTAACTCCAGGTATCCCTTATACCAAAAGGATTCAGTATCCTGGCAGAAGTGGACAACCCATTCAGATTGTGGAGCCAAGAAATTTTCTCATAGCTGTGATCAGGATTCTGTAGGACTCTTGACATTGTCTTGTTCAGCATAACTCCTCTCACTAGAAAGACTTGTTTCTCTTTCCCTCAGAAGTTCATTCCTACCATTAGCTTGGAGACTTAAAAATACCTATACTACACTGAAACTACGAAGTAGCTGTTATCCCTAAAAGTTGTGAGTTTAAAAATGAGATCTACTTTGGATTACTTAAGAGTCAAGTAGTCATATATGATTTTCTACAGTTATCTCTGTAGATATCTAGTACTTTGACCCTTTCTCTATTTTTGTTTATCACTGATACTCTTCAATGAGTCTCACTAAAGTTTCTCACCCAGACTGTGATAATGTAACAGATAATGTTAGTCACTAGTATTTATTTTGAGTAATAAAATTATATCATAGATTATATGAATGAGTATTCTGATATGAAATCTGATTTCTAGTACTTTGGTAAATTAGCTTAGATTTCTCTCCTCTGCACCTCTAATAAGTACTATGAATCAAAAGAAGTCTGCTTAATATAGAGTACACATAGGTTTTTCTTGTCTCGTTAACAGGTATGTTTCCTACATTTCAAAGAGGGCGTTTAAGTTTCCATGGAAATTTTTTAATTGTTTGGTCTAATTCTGTAGAAAATGCCATTGGTAATTTGATAGGGATTGCATTGAACCTGTAGATTGCCCTGGGTAGTATGGTCATTTTAATAGTATTGATCCTTACAATCCTATAGATTATCATGCTAAGTGAAATAAGACAGAGAAAGGCAAATATCATATGATATCATTTATATATGAAACCTTTAAAAATTGATGCATGAACTTATTAACAAACATAAATAGACTCAAAGACATAGAAAACAAGCTTATGTTACAAAATGGGAAAAGAAAGGAAGGGATAAATTAGGAGACTGGGTTTAACAGATACCCATGACTATATATAAAATAGGTAAATGACAAAGTCCTACTATATAGCACATTCAGTTTATGTAACTGAATCATTTTGCTGTACACCACAAAACTAGCATAGCATTGTAAATGGTTTATACTTCAATAAAAAAGGGGGGAGCATTGAAAGTAAATGAAGTGTGATGCAAACTGCAAGCTGACATATACCTCCCTTAGATTATTAAGTTAATTCACTGTTTTCACCTTTGTTTCTTTGACATGTAACTGGTTTATTATTTCTAGGTTTCACATGCAGTTGAGGAAGATTTAACATCAGGGACATCTTCCCAGAGTAGGTTGGGAAAATGCCCATAATGCCAGGGCAGTGGACAGCATTCCCAGTGACTGGCAGGTGACCCCTATTTACCACTGTTCATGTCTCCATGATGCAAAATGGGCAGAGGACACTGCAGTATCATTGGATAAATACCAGACTTCCCACTGGAGCGATCAGATTCTGAATACTCAGCACATATTTTGCTCTATAATTTGCTAAATAGGCTGTTTAAAAAAAAAAAAGTGTATATTTCAGGAAACATCTTTATTCAGGAATAATGCAGTGTACATTCTGTACTTATAGAAATCAAATATCCATGCTGGAGAAGACTGCAATACATCAGGAAGAACAAGGTTCACACGCTGGCAGGTACATAGAGTTGAGTTCTCTGGAACTTCTGTACCGCTCCCTTGAATACAGGGTTTCTTATTTTCACCGTTCCACTAACCTTCCCCATGCAAATATTTTCCTTAAGTGGTATGTATGTTTGCACAGAAAACATGAGGAATGATTTCCCATCATTACAGGGACTTGGCTTTTCTTTTCAGAGGCATATTTCTGTGAGTTCTTGCCTTGCATCATTAACCTCGAACAAGTAAAAAATGTGATCTTTAATCTTAGCTAAAATGGCATGTGTTTGAAATCCTTAACACTGTAGTGCCTTTTCTAGGATGACTTTAATTGATGGAAAGCATACTAGAATAATCATTTACTTGAGTTGGTTAAAATGTTTAGACATGTTTATACATCTGTGATTAGAGTTAGAAGTTTTATTTTGTTTATTTTTATCTTTAAATCTCAAGAAATAGTCTTGGGCTGACCTGTGAGAATAAGGTCAAACTTGATTCATATGGGAATTGGTTGATAAGAATATTTTGTGATTCACCAGAATTCTAAATAGAACCCCCTTTGTATTTTCATCTTATTATTTTTTTAAAAAAACCTTTGATCGTGTTGTGCCTTATTTGGTCAATAAACACTGCTTTACTTTTCAGCATATCTTTTTTTTTCTTTTTTAAACAAGACTTTCTAATTCAGCATAATATTTATTTTCTTATATTTTAGGAAGAACAAGGAATAGATTATTCATCAGATATTTCTTTGCCATACAAGTATATTTATGCAATAAATCAACCTATTTAAGAGACATCATAAAATGACAGCTATGATAGAGAATACAGTACCTCTAAATTAAATTTAAAATACAAATCTTCTAAAAATTTTAAATAATGGCTGTTTAGTTCACATAAACATACAGTTTATTAAGATGTGCATTTTGTAAAGGATAATAGTAATTGAATTCTATTTTAAAGAAAGTAATTGTCATTTCTCCTATTCTTTAAATTTTTTATTTATTTCTATTTTGAGTTAAAAAAAAAAACTTATCTTTTGTGCAAGGTTTGGGAATCTTAGAACTATGTTACCAGGTGTTCAGAGGAATTTGAAAGAGAAAGAAATAAACATGGACATGCATTTTATATCAGCAGTGTAAATTTAGAGTAATGACTTTTTGGAGCAGTCAGACTTAGCAAGCACTCTTCTTTCCTGGCCAGATCTTCTTGGCCACACCATGTCTGTGCATGCCAGCCAGAAATTCAACTGACACCACCTGCATCTCTTTGCCTAAGGAATTTCTCCAGTCACTGGAGCCTTCATTGCTCACATATGCAGTCAGAAGTGCCAGGGAATTAACAATTCCAGGGAGCAGCCTTCAACCAGTGATTGAGAGTTGGTATATAAATGCCAGTTCCCTTACCCCTCAGACGGAATAACCTTGAGGTTATGTTCTATGCTGTATCCTACAATTCTCAGTGAGATGAAGCACCAGTTACTAACAGTGTGATTTTTAAAAAACGTATACCTCGGGCGGCAGCAGTAGTGAATCTACCTGCAGTGCAAGAGACATGAGTTTGATCCCTGGGTTGGGAAGATTCCTTGGAGATGGAAATGGCAACCCACTCTAGTATTCTTGCCTGGGAAATCCCATGAAAAGAGGAGGCTGGTGAGCCACAGTCCATGTGGTCACAAAAGAGTCAGACGTGACTTAATGACTAAATAATGACAATCAGCCTCCTTCCGTTTACTGTCTCACTCCTCTCCTCTTGCACTGGCTCCTTGGCATTATTGCTCAGTAAATAAAATAAATAAATGCCCATGATTCTTTGTCACAGACTTTGGTTGTAATGCAACTCAAACTGTGACAAGGATACTTGAAAAGATATTTAGTGGATCCACTCCTGTAAGAGATATAGGGTTCAATTCAAATCATACCACAGTGATAATGATGTTTATCATTATTATCATTATTAAAGATTTTCTGTGTACAATTTTTTAACATCTTTATTGAATTTATTGCAACATTCAGTTCAGTTCACAGTTCAGTCGCTCAGTCATGTCTGATTCTTTGTGACCCCCATGAACTGCAGCACGCCAGGCCTCCCTGTCCATCACCAACTCCCGGAGTTCACCCAAACCCATGTCCATTGAGTCGGTGATGACATCCAACCATCTCATCCTCTGTCGTCCCCTTCTTCTCCTGCCCTCAATCTTTCCCAGCATGAGGGTCTTTTCAAATGAGTCAGCTCTTCGCATCAGGTGGCCAAAGTATTGGAGTTTCAGCTTCAACATCAGTCCTTCCAGTGAACACCCAGGACTGATCTCCTTTAGGATGGACTGGTTGGATCTCCTTGCAGTCCAAGGGACTCTCAAGAGTCTTCTCCAATTGCAGCATTGCTTCTGCTTAATGTTTTACTTATTTATTTGGTCCTTAGGCCTGTGGGATCTTAGCTCCCTGACTAGGGATCAAACCTGCACCCCTTTCATTGGAAGGTAAAGTCCTAACCACTGGACTGCCAGCGAGGTCTCCATGATGATGTTTAAAAATCACTTTCTAAGGAAGAAATGATATAGTTTCTCATGTGATTTCATTTTGAGCACCTCTTACTGTTTATCAGTTGTTTAGTTACATCTGAAGGGCTTCAATGTACTGCGTGTGTCCTTCCTTTGAAAATGTAAAACAAACAAAACAACTAAATATCAGTGAATCCTATTTCTTTTCCAGTTAGACAGTACTGGTTACTTATACCATCTTCCTGAGTCTTGTTTTCCAACAATCAAGTCAGTTTATGCCTCTCAGGGGAGGACTAGGTTATTCAGAATTCAGTAATTCCAGAGGGTATTGGAATGTTTTTGAACAAGAAAAAGAAAAACAGACTTTTCTGAATATTAACAGACTTATTTGTGTAGAAAAATTGGGTCTGAAGTGAAAGGGGGACATGTTGCTTTATCTCCTTTTTTCTAGAACATTGGTTCTAAAACTGATTATATATAAGATGGATATTATATATCCATCACTCAGATGGATTATAAAAGTGCAAGATTCTGACACCACCTCCCCTCATTTCAGAGTTTCTGACCCAGTAGGTCTGAGATGGAGCTGAAGAATTTTATTTCTAGCAAGTTCTCAAGTGATGCTGATGGTGCTGGTCCAAGGACCATACTTTGAGAAACACTGTTCTAGAAAGAAGGGGACCTATGGGCAGCCTCATCACGTTAGTACATAGCAGAGGTAGGCTGAAATAGTGAAAGGCATGTCTTATACTTCATCATAATCAGCAGTGGTATTGATTCTAATCTGTTTTTTTCTTCTTTCCTGCTGGGAAACTTTTTCTTGAAATCTGTGAAATATATTACTGTCATTCCAGAAGGAAGCAGTGAGTTAATGTTCTTTTATTTCTTTATTGTTACCTAGATGGATTACTAAAAGATCGAATAGTGGAAAGCAATAGTGTACTCTTGCAGAAACAGAAGACATATAATATGTGAGATGAGTTATTTAGGTTTAGAGGAGAGAATTTTCATTTCCCGCAAGCTATCTTTCTCAGACCACCAACTGGTAGCACTTTGGTGTCAGTGTCCTTACCGATGGAAGTGTGGTGATGACAAATACTTTGTATTAAATTTTGAAATGAATCTGACATTGCAGTGGAAAGTGCCAATAAGATCAGGCTGCTATTCACACTACAGGAATCTGACTGCAGAGGAGATTAAATTTGAGAGTTCCTGTAGCCAAGTTCATCATTCCCTTTCATTTAGATGTCTTGCAGTGAAATTAAAGGTGAAACTTTAATAATGTTTGGCAATGAGGGGGATCCAAAAGAGAAAAATAAAGATTCATTCGAATCAGAGTTTCCCCATCCATGTTAGAGGGGAAGGTGGTGAGTGGATGTATACTGGTAAATCAATTTAAATGCTAAGGAGAGAGGAACTGCAGTGCAGTTTTAAATATATTTATTGTATGTTGTCTGTTGATAAACAGGTATTGTATTTGAAATTATTTCCTCTTTCCACTCTGCTACCTACCCAGACTGCAGGACAGCTTTTGTCTCTTTTCTCTTTTACTGAGATGCCTAAAGAAATGACTGTTTTCACATCACTACCCGGCGGTATTCTGCAATCAGACTAAACATAGTCTGATTTCTCTAGATTTATAATATTTAGAATAGCTTAGAGTAAATTGCTTCCTGAGTGTGCCTATGTCTCTCATAGAAAGAATGCTTCCTTTCCCTCTCTCTTCTGAAATTATCTCTAGGCAACCTACTTTCTGTTCCCATTCCTCATGATTCAGAAAGCAAACTAAATCATAAGTTATACTGATGCTTCAAATATAGCTCATATGATTAAGTGGTCATCTTATCCTTTCAGTGGGAATTATTGTGAGATCATCACCATCCCCATGATTTTCAACTTTCTGAATGTACTCTGAATTTTCCCTATTCCATTATGTGTTCCACTAGTATTACTATCAGGCGTTACTTACAACATTAGTCACAAAGATGTAATTTTGCTTTATTTAGTATGCATTTTAAAGTTGTATATGGCTGTTTCATTTGATCTTTGGGTAGATATTCCTGACATACCATCTCTCTGTTTTTTTTCCTCTGTGTAAACATAGGATAAGTAAAGAACATGGATTAAAACATGATGCTAGGATGATGGAGTCATTTCCACTGATAAGATAGCCAATATGACTCAGTTAGGAAATGTAGTAAGAGGCTACCTGTGCTATACACACTTGTGTGTTTTCAAGAAAGTATAATGAAATAAATCTAACCTGGAAAGGCTAATCTATCCCACACAAAACTAATTAGAAGAGCATTTTTCTTAGACTTACATTTAAGAACATTTGTCTTTCTAAATTAACTGATGATTCAAAATTGAGAGTTATTAGTGTTATTAGAGGTAGTAAAGTGTTTACTCTTTATGCTGCATTGTTCATTCTATAGACTGAATTGTGTGCTATGCCCAAAGAATTGTATATTTTAATTTTCTGTGGAGAGATATCTAAGAAGTAGAAACAAAAAAAAAAAATTAGAGAAATCATATATTTGATAGCAAAGAAACATAAACTAAAAATGTTTTGAAAATTAATTTAGTGACATGTTAAGACCATGATACTTCTCTTACTCTGTAGGTAGATTTCAATCAACCACAAGCATTTTGGAAATCCACAGCTCATTGTAAATGCTACCTCTACCTGTTACCACTATGGTAATTTGCCTCCAGAGTCATGCTCATGTTATTCCCTTGTCTGGAGATGCTCATCCTCCTCTTCTTTCTTTGGCCAAATTCTTACTCAATCCTTTAAAAACTTGGATTGATGTCCTACAGAAAACCATCTCTCTACTCCCACTTCACATCTTTCAGCTGGTTTGGAATCTCAAGGGAATATTACAGTTACCACCTATCACCAATTCTGTGTCACAGTCAATAATGATAATTCCATTTCCTTTATAGATGATTAGTTCAGAAATGTGTCAGGTTAAATATGTTTGAACCAATGCGATGAGGGAAGAGGGAAATGAGTAAGGCAAGGAATTTCAATTGCTGTCATAATCAATTGTGTAATTTGGCTTCAAGATGAAGGCACTGCTGCTTATGGTAGGCAGAGATGTGAAGACCCTGAGTCCTGGAAAACACCACTGAGCCACTGACTGTAATGTTAGCCAATAGATTTACTTATTATTAAGCCAGTTTACATCAGCTGTTGCAGAAATCATCTTACTTGATAGGGTGACTATCTTCTGTGTTCTCACAACACTTGGTGACTCAGTTATCCATGTCTTTGCTACATTATATTGGAATCATCTACTCACTTAATCCTTTTTTCCCATGTGATTCTTAACTTCTCAAGGGCAGAGAACTTGACTCATTCCTTGTATTATTCTTGGGGTGATGCCAGAGTGTAAGGCATATTAGAATGTACTCAATAAATATTTATAGAACTTAAAAAGAGTTATTTCAATTGATTTTCACAGCAGTCCAGTTGGGAATTATAATCATTATTTCTATTTTATTGATGAGGGTGTTTTAGCCCAGAGATATTGATAGCCCACTGTCACTCAGCCAGTAAGTTTTAACACCAGAATTTTGAATTCCAAACCTCGGACTCCTAATTAGTAGTTGTTCTAACTGTATCAATGTCAGCAAATACATATTGCATGTACCAACACTGAGGTTACTGTGTCTCAGACCCACGCAATAATGTTTATTGGTTAAGATGTTATTTTTTGTTAAGTGAGGCTTGGGCTGAGAGTCATTCTTAATGCAGCAGTAAAGGCAACCACTGCCAGCTGACTGGTATAGGTCCAAAAAATGAAACCCATTTCTATATGCACACTAAGCCTTTTGACTCTTTCTCCTGGTGTGAGCTAATAGCAAGAGAGAGATCCCTGGATACAGTGAAAACATAAAGCCCACACATGCTTCCTGTTTCCGTCTGGCGCAAATCGTCTTGGAGTTTTATACATAGGATTTAGTTATCTGGTTCTCCTTGGCAACTTTACTTCTAATCTTGATTGTATTCAGACTGCTAAGCAGCACAGAACTTATTCATCATACAAAGAGAATGAGATTCTCTGGAAAAGGAGATATGTGAAACCATAAAGGAGAAAGTAGAAAAGACAACTCACTGGGGACAGCCAGCTTTTCTCAGCTTCATAGTAGAAGAGTTACAGAGAGAATCAACAACAGAACTGCTAATAACACTGTATCATGAAGTTTTGGGGAGTTTAGTGAAAAGCACATAATTTCTTTACAGAAAAAGGTTCTTCCTGTTACACCAACATTGTTAGACCTTTGGGCTTCCCTCGTGGCTCAGCTGGTAAAGAATCTGCCTGCAGTGCAGGAGATCTGGGTTCAATCCCTGGGTTGAGAAGATCCCCTGGAGAAGGGAATGGCTACCCACTCCACTATTCTTGCCTGGACTGTATAGTCCATAGGGTCACAAAGAGTCGGACACAACTGAGTGACTTTTACTCACTTAGACCATTACTTAGACTTAGACCATTACTATAGTTTAATCCATATCTGACACAATAACAAGTTGATATGAATCTTTTAAGAAGGCTTCCTATTTCTTTTACTTCAAGAATGTTGGAAATTATGCTCATTACAAAGAAGGAAAGTAACCTAGCACTAAAAACAAAGAGAAAATAAAGTTGTAATAATGTTTTAATAGGCATGGTAAGTATGCATGAAATCATTACAACATTTTTCTCAACTCCTATCAATCATTGTTTTACCTAACCCATGTTAATTTAATTTTATTCTTTTTTGATTGGAATATAGTTTCTACTGTATAGCAAAGTCTATCAGCTGCATGTATACATACAGCCCCTCTTCCTTGGATTTTCTTTCCACTTAGGTCACCACAGAGCATTGAGTCATGTTCCCTGTGTTATATAGTAGTTTCTCATTAGTTACCTATTTTATACATTGTAGTGTATATAGTCAATCCCAATCTTCCAATCCATCCCACACCCCTTACATTTATTTAAATATACTTTAATAGTAATTCATTGAGGACATAATTTCCTTATGACACTGTTCCAGAAAACAAATGGGTAGAAATTAAAAGATGACAAAATTTGGCTTAACATCTGAATATATGTCCCACAGGTATCTGGCAATGGTGATTAGAATGACAAGCTCATTTTCACTTAAGACATTTACACAGAGGCT
This sequence comes from Cervus canadensis, assembly GCF_019320065.1. Classification (NCBI taxonomy): domain Eukaryota; kingdom Metazoa; phylum Chordata; class Mammalia; order Artiodactyla; family Cervidae; genus Cervus; species Cervus canadensis. The sequence goes on from NC_057400.1 coordinate 17,907,963, forward strand.
GGAGACCTCCTCTCAGGGCTACTATGGTGAGAATCTCCACACTATTCTTCCAGAGAGGGTTGTTATGTGGATTTTCCATTACCATTTTGGACAGGACAGTTCTGCATTGTTCTTAATTTTCCTACACTTGAAGATAATTAGCATATCCATTTCTCCACTTAAAACACCGCTTGTCTTTTCTAACCATTGTGTCAGCCCAAATCAAGCCTCATGTATTTTCAGACACCCCCAGGAGAATTTCTCCTGATGGAAAATCAAGGACAAGGAAATGCCCAGTTCTTTGCAAAGTTACCAAGAAAAGGTTAGGCTTAATTAAATAATGAATTTTAATGAATTGATTGATTTTAAATACTTAAGACAACTTAAGACAGGGAAATTTTTGGCATATTGTGAACGCATTGCAACTCAAAGAACTTAAATAAGAATCATGCTGCAAGTTAAAATTTTAGATTTTGGTAAATAGGAATTTTACTTTTCTGGAAGGGCCAGTTTCATGATTGGTAAATAAGGTTTCTTATGTTATAGGATGTTCCAGGGGATGTGAGAGAAATAATGTGATAGAGAAGTGTGCCTTCCTCTTTATAGGAATAGTATTGCCTGTGGGAGTATGTTATTAAGATAAGTAGAACCCCTTTCTTTAGGAACCTAGCAGGAACACTTCATATGATTTTCATCCAATATATCTCACAAGTGCTGCTGAGAGAAACATTATTAGTCCATACAGTCTGCAGTCTTTTCCTGAATTAAGTCCGGGAAGAGGAGAGCTGTGTGGTTGGAGCATATAATTACTGACAACCTACAAATTGTTTTTATAGAATCATATTACTGTGACATCAGTTGCTCATAGTTATTGTTGTTCAGTCATTCAGTCGTGTCCAACTATTTGGGATCCCATGGACTGTAGCAGGCCAGGCTTCCCTGTCCATCACCATCTCCTGGAGCTTGCTCAAACTCATGTCCATTAAGTCAGTGATACCATCCAACCATCTCATCCTCTGTCATCTCCTTCTCCTGCCTTCAATCTTTCCCAGCATGAGTCTTTTCCAATGAGTCACTTCTTTGCATCAGGTGGTCAAAGTATTGGAGCTTCAGCTTCAGCGTCAGTCCTTCCAATGGATATTCAGGGTTGATTGCCTTTAGGATTGACTGGTTTGATCTTGCAGTCCAAGGGATTCTTAAGAGTCTTTTCTAGCACCACAGACTCTTTCCCACAAAACTCATTGTCATTTCGCCAAAAGTTCTGAGAGTTAAGTCCTTCAAATTATAAGTAGCAGCATCTTGCAGGAGGATCCGAGAAGAAGGGCTGGCTGGGCCTAGATTAAGCATGCTTACTATAACCTGATCACATGGTGGACTTTTGTCGAACTCACTCAGAAAACTGCACTGTTGACCTGACATCCAAATTGCCTCCCTCCTGGATTCACTTCATATTCACTCTCTTAGCTCCTGCATTTCTTCCCTGCCATTTGAATGTTGTCATGTATCCTGGGTATCATCCTCATTTCCCCACTTGCTAAATATGTGACCTTGAGAAGATTACTAATCTTCTTGCCATCTCTCTTTCCGATGTGCAGTAGAATTAGAATGGGACCTACTTCATAGGGTTGATGTAGGTATTGATTTGATCTATGTCAGATTTTTAGGCATAAAAATCAGGCATGTGGTTACTTGTGCAAAAGTGTTACCTATGTTTTTTATTACAATTTTTATATTGTATCTTATGTAAATAAACTTGTAAATCCTTACAGAATGAATTGCTGATAAAAAGTAATGGAAATGTTTACCGACTTGAAGGCAAATGATTACCTAGTATCTAGACTCTTGGAAATAGGATGCTATTTGGAAATAGGATGCTATTTTGTGAGATTTTTAATTTTATTTTTTTACTTTGTATTCAATATTTTGAGCTAATTTTGGACTTACAGAGGAGTTTCAAAAGCAGTACAGTCACACACTTCCCCCATTGTTAACATCTCACATGACCGCAGTTCAATTGTTCAAAACCAAAAATTAACATCGTCACAATAGACCTGGTTTTGAGGCCTAAATAGAACAATAAAAAGGCCTAAAGGCCTAACAGAAGATCTGGCAGCTATTTTGATTTTTCTAGAAATGGATCTTGATTACAAAAAGTAGGGTGTGTGGTAATCTTTAGTAAGGATGTTTGAAAGCATCACTTAAAATTGATGATGGTATTTCTTTTTTAATTTATTCATTTTAATTTTAATTAAAATCTAATTACTTTACAATATTCTAGTGATTTTTGCCATACATTGACATGAATCAGCCATGGGTGTACATGTGTTCCCCATCCTGAACCCCCCTCCCACCTCCCTTCCCATCCCATCCCTCAGGGTCATCCCAGTGCACCAGCCCTGAGCACCCTGTCTCATGCATCGAACCTGGACTAACGATCTATTTCACATATGGTAATATACAAGTTTCAATGCTATTCTCTCAGGTCATCCCACCCTCACCTTCTCCCACAGAGTCCAAAAGACTGTTCTATACATCTGTGTCTCTTCTGCTATCTCGCATATAGGGTTATCATTACCATCTTTCTAACTTCCATATATATGTGTTAGTACACAGTATTTGTGTTTTTCTTTCTGGCTTACTTCACTCTGTATAATAGGCTCCAGTTTCATCCACCGCGTTAGAACTGATTCAAATGAATTCTTTTTTTAATGGCTGAGTAATATTCCATCGTGTGTATGTACCACAGCTTTCTTATCCATTCATCTGTTGATGGACATTTAGGTTGCTTCTATGTCCTGGCTATTATAGACAGTGCTGTGATGAACACTGGGGTACATGTGTCTCTTTCAATTCTGGTTTCCTCGATGTGTATGCCCAGCAGTGGGATTGCTGGGTCATATGGCAGTTCTATTTCCAGCTGTGTCCACTCACCCTCTGCACAAGCTCTCTGGGCTTGTCAGACTTTAGTTAAGCCCCTGGGAGAGTGATGTGCATTCGAACGTCATCCATCATAAAAAAAAAAAAAAAAGAAAGAAAGAAAGAAAAGAAAAGAAAATGCAAGTAGTATAAAATGATAAAAAAAAATGATGATACTAAAAGATGTAGAATTTTAAACTGCAAGGTACATGCTTAGCTCAAGATTCAGGCTCAGAATATATTCTTGAAAAGGATTGGTTTTGTTTTTTTTTTAAATTAATTAAAGAAAATGCCTTGGTAGCAGCAGAGGTTACAATAAATTCTGTCATATCCCTGTAGTAATAGGGAGGAAACTTAGTGGCCTCAGGCTTGGGAGTAACGTGAGTCAAGCGGCTGTGTGATCAGCCGTAATTATACCCAGTGTCAACACCGAGGACTCAGGCATTGATGGATATGGATCTTTACATGCAAAAGGAAAGAGCATCTACGGAAAATCAATTTCTTTGTTGTGAAAAATGACTCATTGTCATTTCTAACATTTTACTTTGGGCTGATTTCATTTTTAGAGTTCAAAATTTGTTTATGGTATGCAATAACGATGAAAAATACATATGTTTTCTGGCAGTTTTGATTAAAGGTAATGGTACCTTCCATTTTTATATTACCTTGCACTTTACAAAAGGCTTTCACTTACATTATTTCATTTTGTCTTTCATGATTGCCCTGCATGGTAGTCAGGAGTTAGGGGCTTACCCTCATCTACAGCAGAGGAGATTGAAGATGTGAGAGGTTAAGTGGCTTGTCTGAGGTCACAAGGCAAATGCTTGTGTTGCCTTCTTACTCCTAAACCAGTATATTTCCAAAGACTGGCTACAGAATCCTGAGATTCTAAATAGCAAAACAGAGTTGAGACAACTATTACCAAATAATGAAATATAGATGAGACATTGACTGATATTTATACCCGCTATGGGGAAATTTTTTAAAATCCACATCTTTCTATCCATCCCTGTCTGTATCATCGATGCCTCTATCTGCATCTATAAATCTATATCTCTACCTGCATGTGTGCGTGCTAAGTCACTTCAGTTGTGTCTGACTCTTTGCAACCCTGGAGTCTAGCCCGCCAGGCTTCTTTATCCATGGGATTCTCCATGCAGGAGTACTGGAGTGGGTTGCCGTGCCCTCCTCCAGGGGATCCTCCCAACCCAGAATTTGAACCCACATCTCTTACATCTCCTGCATTGGCAGACAGGTTTTTTACCACTAGTGTCACCTGGAAAGCCCCGTATCTATACCTAGCTACATCTAAAGTCCTGATTGCATAGACTGTATCGTGGGGAAGAGGAGGAAAAAGAGTCAGGGATCCAGAATAAGGAAAAATAATAGAATGTCCACTGTTCTAAAATGTTTCTGTAAGGCATAAGTTGGCCAAAATTAATTTGGAATATGGTTGGAGGTGATGATAGGTTTGGGGTACAGGAGACTTCATTTCACTCACCCCAAATGAAATTATTGGGAAGAGCTCTTTACACTCTCTTTAATTGTATGCATTTATTTATAGTCACAGATAACCACTTTTTAGCTTTCTGTTTTGTTTTGTCATTTTCCTATTGACTCATATACCACAACAGCTAGTGTAGAATTATATTCTGGAGAACAGGAAGGAGATGCTTGGTCACTTGTTTGAATATCCCCCAAAAGGAATCCCAGAAATGGCAAATGCCAACTTTTTTTAAATTTTTTATTATTTTATAAGTTCCCCGTAATACAATCAACATATTAAAATGAAACAAAACCAAAGCTTATTAAAGAAGAAAATGTGGGGACTTTCTAGCCACAGGGCTAGCAGCAAACTTTTATCCCTGGTGCCTTTTAAAAACCCTGCTCAAAAAAGCCAGGTGACTTTGGAGACAGGATAAAGAGAGTGTGGGCTAGGCTTCCCTACGCCTTACTGTGATTCTTTCACTAGTGGATGGCATTTGAAAGCATTTTGTGTCTGTGAAGCTTAGTCTATTGCCTAATCTTTGATACTGAATAGCTACGGCTCTTCCAAACTGTTTTGTGAAGAGAGAGGAAGGCATCAGGGAGTGGCAAGATCGCTTCTCAAGGATTAGGAAAGGCAGTGGGTGTATGAACCAACCAGAGTGTGGATGCATGTCAGGAAAGGATGGAGGAGATATGTGGGCTGTACACGGCGACCCGCCAAACAGACCATGTCTGTCGGTTTTACACCAAGCTCAAGAGCAGTGCCACCTTTTTATAGTTTAGACGTCAGGGAGTGTTTTGGGATCTAAATTACTTTGTTTTTTTCTGAAGTTTTGTTCTGAAAGGGTGTTATACAAACTATTATACACACACACATACATGGGCTTCTCTGGTAGCTCAGCTGGTAAAGAATCCCCCTGCAATGCAGGAGAACCCAGTTTGATTCCTGGGTTGGGAAGATCCCCTAGAGAAGGGATAGGCTATTCACTCCAGTATTTTTGAGCTTCCCTTGTGGTTCAGTCAATGAAGAATCTGCCTGCAATGTGGGAGACCTGGGTTCGATCCCTGGGTTGGGAAGATCCCCTGGAGAAGGGCATGGCAACCCAGTCCAGTATTCTTGCCTGGAGAATCCCGTGGACAGAGGAGCCTGGTGTGCTGCAATCCTTGGGGTCACAAAGAGTCAGACATGACTGAGCCACTAAGCCCACACATATATACATATGTACATATACATATATGTATATACACCAGAAACACCAGACATGTATAACATGAAACATGTATATGTATATACATATATAAATGTATATACACCAGTTTTTGCTATATAACAGAAACTAACCCAGCATTGTAAATCAACCATACATCAATAACAGTTTTAAAAGTGAAAAAGTGTTAGTAATATTGAATAAATGTTACAGGCCAGCACACAGCTTGTTGTTCAGTTGCTCAGTCGTGTCCAGCTCTTTGCAGCCCCGTGGACAGCAGCACGCCAGGCTCCCCTATCCTTCACTGTCTTGCAGAGTTTGCTCAAATTCATGTCCATTGAGTCAATCCCACCATCTCATCCTCTGTTACCTGCTTCTCCTCCTGCCCTCAATCTTTCCCAATATCAGGGTCTTTTCCAATGAGTTGGCTCTATGCATCAGGTGGCCAAAGTATTGGTGCTTCGGCTTCAGCATCAGTCTTTCCAATGGATATTCAGGACTGATTTCCTTTAGGATTGGCTGGTTTGATCTCCTTTCTGTCAAGGAACTCTCAAGTCTTCTCCAACACCACAGTTCGAAAGCATCAATTTTTTGGCACTCAGACTTCTGTATGGTCCAACCCTCCCATCCGTACCTGACTACTGGAAAAACCATAGTTTTGACTGTACAGACCTTAGGCAGATATATTCCTGATCCCTCTGCTTTTTTAAGACACTAGAAGTTCAAGATTTGGAGATGTGATTTGGAGGGCCTGAAATGAATGCTAGTTCTGCTGCCATGCCAGACCACGCATGAAAATCCTGAGAGAGGGCGCTGAGCTGTGGTGAAAGAAGTATGTTATTATTAAATTTTCATGAAATAATATCCTGTGCTGATTAGAATATATGTAGTTCAATGTTTTTCAATTTTTAGCTATATTCAATTTTCTTTCAAATGTACCCTCTATCCACACCCTTTCCTAACACTGTATATATTCAAGATGTAAGATTTTTATGCCAAATTTGAAAAAAAAAAACCAAAACAATGATTTCTTGTTTGCTTTCCATGGGAAACCCCCAGAGGATAAAGATATCAGCTCCAGACACTACAAGATAGGTCTCATTGCTCATCTTTTAGCTTTAAAACAGTTGTAAAGAACTTGACATACATTAGACAATAAGGATTTGTTTGATAAGTTAAAAGAATGCTACATTGGCACATAGAAATCCTAAGATTTATGAGCTGAATGAGGCTTAGGCATTGAATTCAACCCTGCCATTATATTGAGATTCAAAAAAGCTTGATTTCTCAAAGTGACAGAGTTGAATTTGGAATCTAGTCACCTTGCAGCCTGCCAAGTCCTTTTTCTCCCACTTCATTTATCAGCAGATGGAGATTCCATTTCTCAAAGCAGAACTACTTTGATGTTCCTGGTTTTATGTGTTGGGACATTGCGAGTAGATATTATATCTGGAAAACGAACTCATCGTTTTAACAGAGTATTTTCCAAATTATGTACCATGGATCATTAGTTACAGTGCTTTCCAATGGGCAAGCTTAAAAAAATAATAATAATAAGTTTCTGGTTAAATAAGTGGAAATTGCTGCACACTTTATCTTTCTTATGGTAACTCCTAGTGCACATTGCTATAGAGAGGGCTCCAAAAAGAATATCTTTGAAAAAACCTACTTAACTGTGTTTCCTTGGGAGTTTCCTAAAATTGTTGGAGCACTGAACACTTTATTTGTTATGTGTTTACTGATGCTTTGTAGAACCGTGTTCCCAGGGATGACGTTTTGGGGACTGCTGGCATCTAACTTCCAGAGTTGAACAAGTTACCCAATAATATTCTGTGGTTCTTAGGAGCAGCCTATTTCCTATGCTACTGTGTCTACAGATAATATTAAGGCAGAACTGAACTTTTTTTGCCAAAAGATACTAGTCACACCTAAGCATTTGGTAATAGGAAGGACAGAATAAGGGTTTTGTGTAGACAGGCTGTTCACCTGATTTACTAAGTAAAATCAGTGTATTCTATTGTTCTTCCATAAACACAAATGCCACCCATTTTCAACCTCAGAAGTGTCCTTGTGTGGATACATAGTAATTGTCCCATATTTGCCCCACCATATTTGCCACCATTTCTCTTCAACTCTTCTCTCCTTTGGCAGCTAGCTCCCATCCTGTCTTCCTCCTTGACTTTCCTCCATAACACATTCAGTTCTCGTTGCTTCTCCTATTGCTACTGTGTTAGGCAGAGACACCCGCTAGCTGTGTGAAACCTGAGGGCCAGCTTTTTTCACCAGAAGTGAGGCTTTCAAAATTCTTGATATGGAAACTTGTTTCTCTCTCCACAAGAAATGTCATGTTTGTTGTTGAGAACCTATAAAGGGAAAAAAAAATCAGAAAATTAAAACCAACAATCAGACAACTGTATATAAACGGGCCCTGTAACGTAATCTCTGGCTGAGGTCCTGTGTTGTCCACACCCATTATGATGTCCACTATAGGCCCTGCCCTTTCTCATGGGGCCTGCATGTTCATTGTTAAGCAGCACGCGAGACTCACATCTTCCATGGCCTGCACTCTCCAGAGCTCAGGTTCAAGCCTGCTTCATCCACAGAAACCTCCAGATTCTTTACTCAGGTCTTCTGGTCCACTCACTCCCTTCCTCTACTGGTCTTGGTATATTTCTCTGCATTGCAGGTGGAGCCCACTCTGCCTATGTTTTCTTTTTTTGGCCTGGGTTTTCTTAATTGACTACTCCCTTCTTTCCTTTCCTACATCTCCTATTTCTATGTAGCTATTACTACACAGCTTTACACTTAATTCTTTAACTGTATTTTTTTAACCTGAGCTTCTTTCTTATAGTGTATGCTCCTTGGAAACAGAGACTGTCTTAATGATTCTAAATATCCTGCCTTCCCTCATATATCATAATGCTCAAATGAATTAGGAAGTTTCAATCATAGAAGGCGTTTTAGACATCATCTTGTTCAGCCCTTAAACACGTACAGCAACTTGCATGAAGTCACTTGTGTGTCGAAGGCCAGTCCAGGTTGTCAGGAAAAATTGTTCATTCCTAAGAGGGGAGCAGCCTACAATTAAGACTGGTTGAAGCCTTACTCTGGCTTTGACTGACTAGGGAATCTACCCATTTCTGTGGCCTCAGTATTTCCCGTCATTGGTAGATGGAGATGATTTTATGAAATTTGCAAGCTTGAACTGAGGGTTACAAATAAGACAGTGTCCATGTCAAGTATTATTCAAAATCTGGGGCATATCAGGCACTTACTGTATTATAGTTCATGTCAGTTGTTTACCAATTTTCAGTTATTCTGTGTTGATTGAAAACTGAAGCAAATTGCTTCAGTTGGGGCAGCATATGATGTGACATCAACATCAGAACATCTGTTCCCAGCTGTCTCTGAGGAGGGTGGGGACTGTGGGGTTGCTATGGTGACAAGGATTCTGCCAGACCCGCCTGCAGCAAAGGACTTGCTCTTTTCCTGAACCCATTGACTTTGACGACACTTGGCAAGAGCCTTCTTGGGTGTTTATGATTTAAATTTGATTTTTGTACTGCATGGCTTTTCTGATTATCCTTTTCTGGGCTTTCATGAGTCAGAGTGACAACTTCAGCACTAAATACCAGACAAGGCTCCATCGGGGGCTGGTTATGCATGTCTACCACTTGAATTCATAGAGGAAATGAGTTGTAGTTCACACTGTCAGGAAATCACATTTCTGAAAAATGCAGGCTTTTTTTCCTGGGATTTAAGGGGATTGCACCTCTTCCCTCATGTGCAGAGTCGATGGGTGCATGCCCCCATCAGCTGCCACTGTTGCCCTGGGAGACGGCTGCCCACTGACCTCCTGCTGGCTGTTAGCTGGCAGTGAATTGCTGTATGTCTCCTTGGGGCAGACTGCTTATCGAGGGCCAAGCCACAGTTGAGAGCTGCCACATTTCACAGCCACACAGCTGCTGACGGGATTGTGCAAGCCAGGCTGCCCATTGCAGTGCGCTATCGACCTTACAAGAGGTCTTGGGGACCAGGAGGGCCATCTCTCTTCATAAGGGTTTGCTCAACCTGCAGAGAAGCTGGCGATAACCTTGGCAGATGAAATCAGTCTTCTTAAGAATGGGAAGCAGGTTTAAAAGCAGATATTTTGCCACCCTAGTGACCTTCACTACTGGCCTGGGGAGTATTTATTCAATAAGAGACTTGTCCATTAGTGGCAGGATTTATGATTTCCTCCTCCACTTCATCATCTCCACCCTAGTTTGTTATTACAAAATATCATTGTTTTTTTTATAGTTCAAATATGATTAATTTTCAGAAGTTTGCATGCATTCTTTCATTATCACTTGTATTCATTTGTTCCTTTGTCATAGACTCAAGATTCAACTGGGAAGTTAGTCTGGGGCTTAGGTTGGAATGAGATCTTACCTACCTGCTTTGCCCCAGCCTGGCATAGGAGTAGGGAACCTTGTGCTTGTCCTAACCCTGCTGTTTTTTTTTTTTAAACTAGGCATCTCTGCATATTTAGTAAACTGCATTGTGTCCCCCAGGCTTAGGCTTCTGGGGGAAGCCTCTGGGGCTTTATTCACACCTTTGTATCTTTGTAACACTCCGCCATGTCTGCCTTCCATCGTTACTCAACCCCTCATCTCAGTTTAGATGTTGTCTCCTCCAGGAAGCACTCTCTGGCCCTCCACTTACTTGGGGACCCCCATTTATTACCCCCATTGTAGCCTGGGTGCAGTTTTACTCAGTCCTGATTCTGCAGAAATGGATTTTAGCATATATACTGAATAGCACCCTACCACTGTGTTATGAGCACTTTATGTATAATTTACATGCTTTTCTATATAATTTTTGATGACTTCATTGTGTATCATAGGACAAATGTGGTTTATTTAAGACTCATATATTTTTGGATACTTAGGATGTTTTGGTGTGGGGGTTATTTAAACAATGCTGGGATGACTGTATATGTAACCAAATCTTCATGCTTTCCTCAGAATGAGTTGTTAGAGAAGCAATTACTGACATCACCACTTGTTTTTCATGAGTTTTTACCTGCTGTGTTGCTAGTGGGATTGGAAAGTTAATCTCAAAGTGGGAGAAAAGAGTTCTGTGAATGTGTAAGTTTATTCCAGTTTGATCACGGTGTATCATAAATAATATGCTATTATACAGCATGCGTTGATTCAACAGAACATAGTGAGGGCATGTGTATGAGTTATAGAATGTGGGAAGATGCGTAAAATAATCACTAAGGACTTTATAGTATAGAAGGTGAAGAAGATGCATTCAGAAATGGTATAAGCAAGGAAAAAACCCATAAGGGAAGAGTAGTTAAAGTGCTGTTGGTGATCAATCACGAATGTCTTTTCTGGCCAGGGTGGTTGGGGTTAGAGGAGCTCTCTGGATAAGGTGGCATTTCAAATGAGACTCAAAGCACTGGTGTGATATACTGAAGGAGAAAACCAGGAGATGGATAGAAAATTCTAAGTGGAAAGAATTGTGAAAGCAAAACTTGGAGGCAGAAAAGCAATTGGCATCTTTCCAGGATGGTGAGAGTTTCCAGTTCCTACATGAGTAAGAAAAATCTGTGCTTATTTCTCTAAACTCCTGTCATTTGCACACCACCTTTATGCTTCTTGCTGTAACTGTGTGCTTTGTTCATGTGATACATATTTTTAATCTCTTGTTAATTAAATAATCATATAAAAATAAAATATTCTTCCTTAAAAGGAAAACCACTGTTTCCTTGTTCATCTGTGTTAAGTTGCTCAGTCTTGTCCAACTGTTTGCAACCCCGTGGTCTATAGCCCATCGGGCTCCTCTGTGTCCACGGGATTTTTCAGGTGAGAATACTGGATTGGGTTGCCATGCCCTTCTCCAAGGGATTTTCCCAAACCAGGGATCGAAGCTGAGTCCTCCTGAATTGTAGGCAGATTCCTTACCAACTGAGCCACCAGGAAAGCCCTTGTTCACCTTAGCCTTTGGAAAAACCTGGAACAAAGAAGGAGCCATAGAAAATGCCTAGCGAAGTTTTTCCACCATTCAGTTCAGTTCAGTTCAGTTGCTCAGTTGTGTACGACTCTTTGTGACCCCATGGGCTGCAGCACACCGGGCTTCCCTGTCCATCACCAACTCCTGGAGCTTGCTCAAACTCATGTCCATTGAGTTGGTGATTACACTAAGTTATTGGATATACTATTTTGAAGCCTGGTCTTGACATGTTTTCCCATAGCCAAAGGAAAACTTGACTGTTTGTGTATATGTATGTGAGTTTTTATGTGTTTGCTTGGCAGATAATCAGAGGGTATGTACTAGTTGTGGAAATATTAAAATAGTTTAGCAAGCTTGGTAAATAGTTGTTTATTTATCCACCCATAGATGGATGGGGTATTATACTCCTCCACAGCCCAGCACCTGGTGAATACCCATGCCACACCAGTAGGTGTGTGTGTGTGTGTGTGTGTGTGTGTGTGTGTGTGTGTGTGTACATACACACCTCTGAGCATTAATGTGTGTGTGTGAGCTGGGTTATATGTGACTGTATGCTAGCTTATTTTGGAGAGGACTGTGAAGATGGAAGTTACAGGACAAATCTGATTGAGAAGAAAATATCTTGAGGCCGTAGACCCAGATTTTGAAGGGAAAGAATGGCTACAGATTCTCTTGGCAGTGCTAGGTCCTGCTTTGTTGATATCCTCATTAATAAGCATGCCTTAGACTTTGTATAAACAGAGTAGATTCTTATGAAATCAAGAGTTTGTTATTTAGGGTATGCTAGTTATATAAACTGGGTTATGAAAGCCAGAAGCCATAGTATAGGGGATGTATATAAAACTTCTGATCTTCACATCTTGAAGCATCAAACTTTTCTTAAACCTAGATGGCAAATCATAGAAATAAACTTGTGCATCCGAGATAATACTCTAGACTCTATATTTTTTAAGTTCCGTATCTCTGAGGCTATTTGACAGTGGATGAGAGTGTGAATTTTCAGTTTCAGCTTTCTTATCTGAGAATTAAGTTGACAGGCTAACCTCACAAGTTTCCTGTAAAGATTAAATGAGGTACTGGGCAAGGCAATGCAATCCATGTAGAATTGATATTCCCCACTTCTCCTCCACAAACAATAGGAAATGGTGAGAATAACAAATAAAACCACACACAATCCACAGCCTAAGTATAATTAGAAGACAGAAAAGAACCAAACCATTTCATCAAGTAGAAAAACTACCACCAAATCCAGTGGGCTGTCTCCAGAGCCCTTGCCTCCCTGAAGGGAGTTCAAGGATAGGGAGAGACCGGTGCAGTGTAGGAAGAGAGAACAGATGAGCCAACATCAGAACTAAAATTGACATTAAGTCACCACAAGGAAGGAAAAAATAATTACTACATATGAAAATATTTTTAAAACTGCCCTCCAGTTTTGAGCTCTTACTTCTGGGAAGATACTTAACAGTGCATGCCTGGGGAACTTGCCTGGAGCCTTTGTGCTCCTCATGTAGGGAGACCAGGTTCGATCCCTGGCCAGGGAACTAGATCCCACATGTCACAACTAAGAGTTCTTATGCCACAGCTAAAGATCCTGCATGTCGCAACTAAGATGCAGTGCACCCAGATAAATAAATATTTCTTTGCCTGATCTGAGAAGCCGACCCTGGAAAGATAATAGTCCTCAGGCAGAAAGAAGTTTGTTTGTTTGATTTTTTATCTTATTTTGGCTGTGTTACACAGCTTGTGGAATCTTAGTTCTCTGATCAGGGGTTAAACCCGTACCCTCAGCAGTGAAAGTACAGAGTCCTAACCACTATGTTGCAAGGGAATTTCTAGTATTTTTATTTGGATTGCATTAATTTTATAAATTAACCTAGGGAGCAGTTCCATCTTTAATGTTGATTCTTCCCATCATAGAACAAAGGTGTCCTTACCTATGTTCAAGTCAAGGTTTGTGTTTTTCAGGACTGTTTTAATATTTTTCTTATAGAGATTTTATAAATTTCACATTAAAGTGATTCCTAAATATTTCATTCTTTTGTTGCTCTTGTAAATAGTTCATTATCCTCTCTCTGTGTCTTCTAATTATTTGTGTGATTTATGTTAATTTTATAGCTTGCTATTTATTAAAATATTTTGTTATTTGCATATCTAGCATTTTCCAAATACATAATTATACTCACACAAAAAATATTATTTTACTTTATTTAGTTCAGATTTTATCCAAGTAATTCATTTTTGTTCTCTAAATGCATTGATTAATGCATGATGAATAGTGACAAGAGTAAGAAATTATGTCTTTACCTGGTCTTAGTACAGATATATCTAGTATCTCCCCATTAAGAAAGATGCAGGTTTTGGGGCTAAGGTAAATGTATTTTAAGAATATATCTATCAATTCCTGTTTTATTATTTTTTAACTGAGAATGCAGGTGGAATTTTGTTAAATAGTGTGTTATATAAACAGATTCCCTAATGTTGAACTAACCCTGCTTTTCTTGGATAAGTCCATTGGCCATGGTGTATTATTTTCTTGGTATGATATTAATATTAATCATATTATTATAATTGTGTGTGCTAATATTTTATTTTTAATATTCCCATTAATATTTAAGCATATTTTGTTATTCCTTGTTATTTTAAATAGTTTTATCAGGTTATTAATGATCTTTTCTTTAACAATATATAGTACAGAGTATGAGGGCTGTCTCTGCTTTTTGAAGGTGGAAAGAATTCCCTTATGGAATGGGTATGATGTGGTTCTATGATAACATATTTATTCTAGGAAAATTCATCTGTTTCAGCTTTCTATTTTTAATGAGGTGAATATTGGTAAATGTTTCTCTAGGAAATTATTTGTTTCTTTTGATTTTCAAATTTATTTGTATGAAAGCCAAATGAAATAATTTCTTTGTTTTTTTTTTATCTCTTCTGACTGAAAAGTTATTATTTCCTTGTCACTGATTATTTAAATATTATAGTTGAAAGGGAAACACTCCTACTATATAAAGAATTCTTCTAGAACTGGGAGAAAAAGATAAGCAAACCAGTATAACATTTTGAAAAAGCATAATAGACAATTCACAAAAAACACATATATCAATGGCCCTTAAACATAAAAATTCACCTTTACATACAATGGTACAAATGAAAATGACCCTGAAATAAGATATCTCACTTATCAGATAGATTGGCATGTGTTAAAAAATTATAGCACAATCTGTTGAAAAAAATGTGGGGGAAAAGGCACTAAACATACTGCTGGGTGGAATAAAAATTAGTCTTGACCCTTATGAAGTGAAATTTGGAAATATCTAGAGAATTATATATGTTTTTATATTTTGGTTTAACATGCCCAGTTACAAGTATTTACCTCGAAAACGTGCCTCAACAGTATATATATATATATATAGCACAGGTTATTCATTGTGGCATTGCTTGTGATTTAAAAAGGCTTGTACATATCTATGTGCCCATACGTAGGAGAGATGTCGAATGGGCGATGGTTAATAAACTATGATATATACACATGTGGAAGTCACATACAGGTGTAAGCAAAGAATGAGGAAGATTTCATGAACTGATATAGATTAATTTCTAGGACATATTGTTAAAGATACAGAGTGCAAAAAAAAAATTACTGTACTGTACTACCTTTTGAGAAAGAAATATTGAGAAATGGAGAAAAGAAACCTCAGCGATAAAGATTGGTTACCTATAGTGTGTGAGTAGGAATTGACTGGAAAGAATAGAAGGATTTCGGGGTGGTCGTGGTAGATAGAGAATGACACTTTTGAATATATCTTAAAAAATATATTATTTATTTACTTTTGACTGTTCTGGGTCCTCATTGCCGCAAGCAGGCTTTCTCTAGTTGCAGAGGGTGGGGTCTACTCTCCGGCTGTGGGACCTGGGCCCCTCACTGTGCTGGCCTCTCTTGTTGTGGAGCACACGGGGTCTAGAGCACAGGTTCGGGGGTTGGGGTACACGGGCTTAGCTGCTCCATGGCCTCTGGGATCTTCCTGAATCAGGGATCAAGCCCTTGTCTCCTGCATTGGCAGGCAGAGTCTTTACCACTGAGCCACCAGGGAAGCCCTGTCTCTTTCATAGACCTGATCTTTAGAATCATGTTAATGTCTCACATATTAAAAATAGAAAAAAAGGATAAAAGGAAATAAAGTGCACAGAGTGCTCAGGGAGGTGGAGTTAAATCAAAAACAAATAGAAATCAATAAACTGAGAGCTGTATTTAAAAGGAGTAAATATAGTCACAGTGAAAGACGGGGAGAACTAACTCAAGTAACTTTTAAGCAGAGTATTTAAACATATGCTTTTGATCAAAAGACAAAAAATAGCAAATAACTCTAAAGGTATACTGAACTCTAATTGTCTAACAAAAAGTTTCCTCTGCAGAGGCACAGTTTAGCAATTCTGAAACTACTTTTTATTCCTTCTATGGTGCAGGTTTTTCACTGTTGGATAAATGAGTTTCAAATCTCGAAAGGGGAAATCATGGAATGAACTCTAGGTTTGGTTTAGAACTGATAGTATAACTATGAAATTATGGCCTGCAGTATGTGATAACCAATAGAGAGAGAGAGAAATAGGTATGTAGATAGATAGACAGACAGACAGACAACTAACAATATGATAAAGACATCTGGATTCAATTCTAACATGTAAAGGTCTTCTTTGCTTCATATTTAAAATAGGAACAAGTGGGAAAAATTGAAAACTAATTTTTTGGATGCATCAGAGATCCAAGGTCTCAGCAAATTGTCATTTTAACATCTGGAGAAAGTGCATCCACAGAAATACTGCACCTGAGATCTGTGTATATTGAGCAGAAGCCACTGGAACTATAAATAAATAGGAACACATAAATAGTAATTTTGACCAATTATTAAAAGTGGCATGTGGGTTAGCTTAAAAGTGAGCAACTCCTAGGAGCTATAGTTTTAAGGCTTGGGCCCACATTGTTATGGGCTCTCCCTTCAGGAGCCCAAACAGGTTCTTATGTTAAAGATGCCGGAAACTTTATCCCAGCCAGGGGAAGAGGATTCTTCCCTTCTCCAGCCCTTCTCTCACTTAAGTGGGAATAGGAATAAGCCAACCGAGTGAACCCATTAGAGTAGATTCTAGCTGCAGCCAGAGAGAGACTAGGGGAAAAAAAAAAGGTTTAGTATCATAGAAACACTGTGAAGGTCACAGACTCAAGGTACAGGATCACTAAAAGACTGAGATGTAATCAGAATATTATAGATTGCTCCTCCTTCCTTGGATTTTAGCCCTTACCACCAGTGCTCCATGATAGTAACAGTAGATTCCCCGGTGGCTCAGATGGTAAAGAATCTGCCTGCAATGCGGAAGACCTGGGTTCTATCCCTGGGTTGGGAAGATCTCCTGGAGAAGGGAATGGCAACTCACTCTAGTATTCTTGCCTGGAGAATTCCATGGACAGAGAAGCCTGGTGAGTCACAGTCCATGGGGTTGCAAAGAGTTGGCTACAAGGAGTGACTAACACTTAGGGCTTTCCAGGTGGCACTAGTGGTAAAGAACGCAGCTGCCAATACAGAAGACATGGGAGGTTTGGGTTTGATCCCTGGGTTGGGAAGATCCCCTGGAGGAGAGCCTGGCAACCCACTCCAGTATTCTTGCCTGGAAAGTTCCATGAGCAGAGGAGCCCGTTGGGCTACAGTCCATAGGGTCACAAAGAGTCAGACATGACTGAAGTGGCTTAGCACAGCACAACTGAAAATGCTGTAAAACACACTCTATTCAAGGTGGAATATTTGAGCAACTCCAAGTCAAGAGTTGGTGATGGACAGGGAGGCCTGGCGTGCTGCGGTTCACGGGTTCGCAGAGTCGGACACGACTGAGCGACTGAACTAAACTGAACTGAAAGTCAAGGAGGAAGACAAAACTAAGGATCTAATGATACGTAAAAAAACACACACACAAAAATCGGAAGCCTTTGATATTTATACTTAGAAGCAAAATTAAACACAGCCCAATTTTTATCCAGGTTAGCATAAGCCCACACAATAAAGTTTGTTTACCTAAGTACTTACTGCCTGGTACAGCGTGTCCAACTTTTAATAAAAAATCACAAAGCATGAAAAAAGCAAGGAAAAAAAAAACATTCTGAAAAGAAAAGCAGTCCTTAGAACCAGACTCACATATGACACAGATGATGGAATTATCAGACAGGGAATTTAAAATAATAATTAAAATGTTAAGGGCTCTAGTAGAAAACATAGTGACATGCAAGAACAGGTGGGTAATATAAGAAACAGTCAAAGAAGTGCTCAACATAAAAATTACTGTAACAAAAAAAAGAATTACTGTTACAGAAAGAAAGATGCCTTACTTCATAGACTACACAATGAGGAAAGAATCAGTTAGCTATACTATAAATCAATAGAAGTGTCCCAAAATGACGCGAAATGAGAAAAGAGAATGAAAAAGGAAAAATAAAACATTCAAGAACTGTGGGACAATTTCAGTTGCTCAGTTGTGTCCGACTCTTTGCGACCCCATGTACTGCAACACGCCAGGCCTCCCTGTCCATCGCCAACTCCTAGAGATTATTCAAACTCATGTCCATTGAGTCGGTGATGCCATCCAACCATCTCATCCTCTGTCATCCCTTTCTCCTCCTGCCTTCATTCTTTCCCAGCCTCAAGGTCTTTTCAAATGAGTCAGCTCTTCGCATCAGGTGGCCAAAGTATTGGGAGTTTCAGATTCAGCATCAGTCCTTCCAATGAATGTTCAGGACTGATCTCCTTTAGGATGGAATGGTTGGATCTCCTTGCAGTCCAACGGACTCTCAAGAGTCTTCTCCAACACCACAGTTCAAAAGCATCAATTCTTCAGTGCTCAGCTTTCTTTATAGTCCAACTCTCACATCAATACATGACTCCTAGAAAAACCATAGCTTTTACTAGATGGACCTTTGTTGGCAAAGTAATGTCTCTGCTTTTTAATATGCTGTCTAGGTTGGTCATAGCTTTTCTTCCAAGGAATAAGTGTCTTTTAATTTCATGGCTGCAATCACCATCTGCAGTGATTTTTGAGCCCCCCAAAATAAAGTCTCTCACTGTTTCTATTGTTTCCCCATCTATTTGCCGTGAAGTGATGGGACCAGATGCCATGATCTTAGTTTTCTGAATGTGGAGTTTTAAGCCAGCTTTTTCACTCTCCTCTTTCACTTTCATCAAGAGGCTCTTTAGTTCTTCTTTGCTTTCTGCCATCAGGGTGGTGTCATCTGCATATCTGAGGTTATTGTTATTTCTCCCGGTAATCTTGATTCCAGCTTGTGCTTCATCCAGCCCAGCATTTCTCATGATGTACTCTGCAGATAAGTTAAAAGGTATAATATGATATCAAAAGGTATAATATGATATAATTGACAGGAGAAAGGGAAAGTGGAACAGTATAGGAAGCTCTAGAATAGGATAAGTACCAAGAGCAATCGACAACAAAAACACTTAGGTAGTTTTCAATGAAACTGCAGAAAACTAAAAGAGAAAGTCTTCAGAAAAGCCATAGGGTAAAATATATGTTTTAATAATTAAGGATTCAATTCAAACTTTGACGAAATGATCTGTGTTACACTGTTTGAAATTCTTCACTGAAGAGTGCAGCAGTTACCTAAGTAACTTTGGAAATGACTGAAAGTATTAAAATGAGGGCAAAAGGAATGATACATAAGCAAGTCCAGATGATTAGACTGTTTCTCACATGCAGGGGTGTAGGTTATCAACTCTGAAATCATTATGTGTGTATACTGGAATTGAAGATTTAAATCGATGGTGAATAATGGGAGCCAGATTTCTCACTATAAGAATGGATGATTGCAAAGAGAAAAGGGTTAGAAAGATCCATATGGTAATAGGTGAGTTTGAGACAGCAGGAGGAACTCAGTTTTATTTCATAGCAGTGAATACTCCTGGGCTTCCCTAGTGGCTCAGGTGGTAAAGAATCTGCCTGCCATGCAGGAGACCCAGGTTCGATCCCTGGGTCAGGAAAATCCCGCGGAGAAGGGAATGGCAACCCACTCTAGTATATCTGCCTGGAGAATTCCATGGACAGAGGAGCCTGGCGGGCTACAGTCCATGGTATACAAAGAGTCTGTCACGACTGAGCCACGAACACTTTCAATGAATACTTCTATATCCCAGATCTTGGTTTCTAAATGTCATTCTTACCAAAATGACTCTGGGCTCCTTGGAAAAATAGCCAGTTCCAGGATTGAGTTAGAAAAAGGATAAGCTGAGACTGGAAAATCTTCTGTGCCAAAACTAAGAAAATACTCAAAGAATGGTAACGTTATTACAAAAGAATACAGGGGCTGTTTTGAAGTGGCTCCTACTAGCCAAATCTTGGATGATTGGAACCTCAAGTCAATTATAATTAAGTATTAGAATCTATTGCTTAAAGTATAAATCTGCTTTGATTGAATGAGCAAGGAGAAGGAAAAGCTCTTCTTGGCAGAAGCGAGCTAACTAATAAATATACAATAAATTAGAAACTCACATTTTTTTTTTTTAATTTTTTTATTAGTTGGAGGCTAATTACTTCACAACATTTCGGTGGGTTTTGTCATACATTGATATGAATCAGCCATAGATTTACACTTATTCCCCATTCCGATCCCCCCTCCCATCTCCCTCTCCACCCGATTCCTTTGAAACCATCATAATAATAATTTAGTCAGGCAAGAATATCAGTGGATGTTGAGACTAGTAGATGAATGCTGGAAGAGGAACAGGATACTTATGTGGGGTTTCCCAGGTGACGTTAGTCTGCCTAACTAACTAGAGTCTGCCTGCTAGTGCAAGAGACACAAGAGACTTGGGTTTGATCCCTGGGTTGGGAAGATCCCCTGGAGCAGGAAATGGCAACCTACTCCAGTATTCTTGCCTAGAAAATCCCATGGGCAGAAGAGCCTGGTGGGCTCCAGTCCATAGGATCCCAAAGTGTCAGACATGACAGTACCACCACTACCAGGATATTTACATAATCTGAAAATCTGTGCCCACAAGATATATTTTCATTTCAAAGAGTAAAGTATTAACTTTACAAGTGAAAAAAACTGGCAGATATCACTGAACAATCAAATATCAGCAATGATGAGGCTAATGGAAAGTCCTCCTGTTATGACATCCTAAGAAAAACTCAGCATCACTTCTGAGGTACCCCTGCTTACCAAAGCTGTGTAACCTGAATCTAATCCTGATGGATTACCTAGTGGAATCAAGAAGAAACTTTGGACAAACACAAATTAGAAATATTCTGCAAACAACCTCAAAAAGGTCAGCCAGGAAATACACAGAAAGACTGGGGCATGTTTTCAGATTAAAGGAAAAAAAGTGTCTTGATAACTGAATGCAAAATACGGGATGATTTTGGATTTGTATTATTGGTGTAAGTAGCAAAATCTGAAAAAGACTTGGAAATTTGATGATATTATTTCCAACATTAAATTGCATTGTTTATGAAACAGAGACAGAGAGCAGTAATCTAGTTTAGTGTGTAGTAAAATATAACATTTAGGCATTCTTGTTGAATCATTGGCAAGAATATTTTGCTTTTTCTTATAATTTTTATGCAAGTCTGTGTCTTAGTCCATTCAGGCTGCTCTAACAAAACACTATAGACAGATTGGAAAGTTCAAAATCAAGGTAATAACAGATTTGGTGTCTGCTGAGGGCTGGTTTCCTAGCTCATAAATTGTCATCTTTTCTCTGTCTGTGACATGCAAGATAGCACCAAGGAGTTCTGGGGTCTGTCTTATGAGGATGCTAATCCCATTCATAAGGGTTTCACCCTCATGACCTAATCACCTCCGCAAATCCACACATTAAGATACCATCACATTGGGGACTGGACTTTAAATAACATGTGAATTTGGAGAGACAGTCTATAGCAGTGTGAAATCATGTACAAATTAAAAGTAAATTAAAATTAAATGATCAAAATATATGTCAGTTAAAAAGCATTTAGAAGATAGGACTTCCCTGGCAACCCAGTGGTTAAGTCTCTGTATGTCCAATGCAGGGGTCATGGGTTTGTTCCCTGGTTGGGGAACTGAGAACCTGCATGCTGCATGGTGCAGCCAAAATGAATAAGTAAATACAATATGGTTTATTAAAAAAATGAATATGATTCATCCACTAAAAAAAAAGCATTAAGCAGAATAAATAGAGACACCAGGCTATATATAGAGAGAAGTTTAGGCATTATGAAATGGGAAGTTATTGAAGGTTTGAGTAGGTGATGTCACAGTAAGTCATGAGTCTGATGAAGATGAATCGGGTTGCATTAAGCACAGTTAGCATCTCAGAAATGCTCCAGTCAGAAGGTACAGGAGGAATCTTTGTTCTTGGGTTCAGGGTGAGGAAGAATGTTTATTCTTGTGTTCAGGATGAGTAAGAACATACCTGAAGCAACCTCAACATTATCTTCCCTTAATCTTAGGGCATCAACATTTGTTGAGAGACTTTAGAACACATTGATTGTAAAGGCTGGGGACGCATGATTCCCTTTAGCGTAAGCAGTGCCTTTATATTAATGAGACTAAGATTATGTCTGCAGGGTCATTGATAGCCAACTGAGTCCTGAATCAAGTCAAATGACTTGGGCCATTTCCTGTGTAACATGCAGTCATGCTTGCATGTACGCATGTACGCAGTGTGTGTGGGTGTGTGTGTGTGGGATGGGTGGTGAGTGGCTGGTGGATAAGTTCAGTTTTTATTTCCAAGGACTAGCAAGTACATCCTTCATGCCTCTGTTTCTACTTCATCTTTCTGCTTGCCTGCTCTTCAATTATTTAGTTCCTACTTTTCATTACTTCTTTACCAAAGGGGAAAAAGTAAAGCAGAAATACTAATGAGTCTATATGGTCATTTATCAGAAATTCTTCAGAGGCATTATGGGTACAGAAATCAATGGGATGAGTAGGTTTCTCTCATCCTCGTTTGTTTTCTTCCTTTTGGGAATCCTCTCTCCACTGCCTGTCTGTCTCCCCTGATTTTGAAGAGTGAATATGAGAAGTGGTATTTTCTCCTTGTAATTGTTCAGTGCTATAACTACCTCATCATCCCTAAACCTCTGAAGGGAGACCTGGACACTTAGAGAGGGATGAGAGACGGATGACTTCTATTTAATGAAAACCTGCTCACTGAGAGTAAATGGCAAACTTTACATGTCCTCTGCAATTCCTCCCAAGCTTTTAGAAGCTGCGCTTACAACACTGTCCTGCTGCTGCTGCAGCTAACACTTACCCTTCTGAGGGGAGAGACTCAGGGTTTCTGCAGCTGGTTTGCAGCCGTCTGAGTGTCAGACCCTTCCCTCCGCATCCCCGGTGTAGATGCTCTTTGAGTGGTAAAAAATGTATTTAGAAAAAGGAAAGGGGAGAAGTTTTATACATATAATGGGAAGATGTATATTGATTAGCTCCGGATTTCTCTGGACTCTCATTAAATGGTTATATTGCTCAACACAAACCTTTACTCTGAGGTTGATAAGCGAGCAGTTATATGTGAAAAATCTTTTGGAAGATGCTTCTGTTTTCTAGACAAAGAGTTTAGATTACCATACTGTTTTTTTTTTTTCTGAAAATGAAGGTTTTTTAAATTTTTGTTGGTTCTCTGTTTTAAATACAGCAGTGTGTACATATTGATCCCAAACTCCCCATCTATCCCCATCCCCCAGTAGCTGTAAGTTCATTCTTTAAGTCTTTGAGTCTGTTTCTGTTTTTTAAATAAGATCATTTGTATCCTTTTTTTAAATTCCACATATTCAGTTCAGTTCAGTTGCTCAGTCCTGTCTGACTCTTTGTGACCCCATGAACCACAGCATGCCAGGCCTCCCTGTCCATCACCAACTCCCAGAGTCCACCCAAACCCATGTCCATTGAGTTGGTGATGCCATCCAACCATCTCATCCCCTGTTGTCCCCGTCTCCTCCTGCCCTCAGTCTTTCCCAGCATCAGGGTCTTTTCCAATGAGTCAGTTCTTTGTATCAGGTGGCCAAAGTATTGGAGTTTCAGCTTCAACATCAGTCCGTCCAATGAACATCTAGGACTGATCTCCTTTCGGATGGACTGGTTGGATCTCCTTGTAGCCCAAGGGACTCAAGAGTTTTCTCCAACACCACAGTTCAAAAGCATCAGTGCTTCGGCGCTCAGCTTTCTTTATAGTCCAACTCTCACATCCATACATGACTACTGGAAAAACCATAACCTTGACTAGACGGACCTTTGTTTACAAAGTAATGTCTCTGCTTTTTAATATGCTGTCTAGGTTGGTCATAACTTTCCTTCCAAGGAGTAAGCATTTTCTAATTTCATGGCTGCAATCACCATCTGCAGTGATTTTGGAGCCCAAAAAAGTAAAGTCAGCCACTGCTTCCACTGTTTCTCCATCTATTTGCCATGAAGTGATGGGGAGCGATATCATATGATATTTGTCTTTCTCTCTCTGACTTACCTCACTTAGTATGATAGTCTCCAGGTCCTTCCATGTTGCTGCAAACAGCCTTATGAAAAAAGAATGAAATAAATTACCTTACTGTTGTTTTTACTCTTATTATTTAAATATCCAGATACCTTTGGAGGGGATATTGCTATGGTTTCAGCTAAGAATTTTGAGTTGGGGAATTTGAATGTCCTGGATTTGAATTATTTATTTGAATTGAATGACCAAATCTGGAAAACTCAGCAGTGGCCACAGGACTGGAAAAGGTCAGTTTTCATTCCAGTCCCAAAGAAATGCAACTGCCGAAGAATGCTCAAACTATTGCACAATTGCACTCATCTCACATGCTAGCAAAGTAATGCTCAAAATCCTCCAAGCCAGGCTTCAATAGCATGTGAACTTCCAGATGTTCAAGCTGGTTTTAGAAAAGGCAGAGGAACCAGAGATCAAATTGCCAACATCCCTGGGTCATCAAAAAAGCAAGAGTTCCAGAAAAGCATCTACTTTTGCTTTATTGACTACACCAAAGCCTTTGACTGTGTGGGTCACAACAAACTGTGGATAATTCTTCAAGAGATGGCAGTACCAGACCACCTGACCTGCCTCCTGAGAAACCTATATGCAGGTCAGGAAGCAACAGTTAGATCTGGACATGGAACAATGGACTGGTTCCAGATATGGAAAGGAGTACGTCAAGGCTGTATATTTTCACCCTGCTTATTTAACTTATACCCAGAATACATCATGCTAAATGCCAGACTGGATGAAGCACGAGCTAGAATCAAGATTACCGGCAGAAATATCAATAAACTCAAATACGCAGATGACACTACCCCTGTGTCAGAAAGCGAAGAAGAACTAAAGTCTCTTGATGAAAGTGAAAGAGGAGAGTGAAAAAGTTGGCTTAAAACTCAACATTCAGAAAACTAAGATCATGGCATCTGGTCCCATCACTCCATGGCAAATAGATGGGGAAACAATGGAAACAGTGAGAGACTTTATTTTGGGCGGCTTCAAAATCACTGCAGGTGGTGACTGCAGCCATGAAATTAAAAGACGTTTGCTCCTTGGAAGAAAAGCTATGATCAACCTAGACAGCATATTAAAAAGCAGAGACATTACTTTGCCAACAAAGTCCATCTAGTAAAAGCTATGGTTTTCTCAGTGGTCATGTATGGATGTGATGGCTATAAATTATTCAAGATCATGGTGCTTTTTTATCTGGTATATGTCTATATACATTTTGCTATATATTTGTTGCTTTTGGAATATACAAGATGAAAAGACACTTCTGTGATCTTGAATAATTTATTTATAAGTTGGTTTAGGCTACTTACGCTTCACATTTTTATTCTTTCTCGGTTTTTCAGGAACTGATTCTTTAAAATGAGTTCATCCTATTTGTGAAGTAAATCTTTATAAACTATAATATACATATGGAAATCAGCATAAAATGAGTTTCCCTGTATAGTTTTAAAATATAATTGCATGTTCACACAGTACTCATATTAAGAAATAGAACACTCCTAAGGCTCAGACTACCTCCTTATGCCCCAATTCTTTATATACACTCCGAGGTAGCTATTACTTTGACTTTAACATCATGGCCTAGATTTGTCTGTTTTTGAACTTTATGCAGAAATAACATATCTTCCGTATTGTATTTGCAGGATTCATCCATGTGGAATATTACAAATATACACATAGTTTATTGTCTTTCATTAGTAAAAAGTATTCCATCCTTGGGTTATAATAGGTTTGTTTATTCTGTGTTGACAGTTGTTTCTAAGAGTGACTTTTTTAAAAGCTCAGTGCAGAATTATTATGTCGTATGTTGTTCATATATTCACTTTTAGTCAAAGCTGCCCAGTCTTCCAGTGCAGATCTACCCAGTTAGGGCCACGGCGGCAGTGGGTAGTGCTAGGTTCTACACACCTGTGTCAGTTTGGTACCATTATTTTTTTTTTTTCCTTTTAACCACACAGTGGGAGAGTAGCAGTGTCTGATGTGTGGTTTAATTTTTATTAAATGCAAAAGATAGCTTTCCTTATCTTTGTCAGCCATATCTCTTCTGTGAAATTCCTCTTCAGGTCTTTGTCCATGTTCCCGATGGACTCTCTGCCTTTTTCTTGTTAATCTCTAAGAGTGCTTGGTTCTCAACATATTCTGAAAATGGGGTCTTTGTTTCACAAGTTGCTTCCTCCACTGAATACTGTGCAATTTCACATTCATCACAGTGTCATTTGAAGAAAAGATTTTTCCTTTCCCTCGGACAAATTTATTACAGTTTTCTTTTAATGATTCTGTTTTTCCAAATGAGCTCATGTATAATTTTTTAAAAAGATTTTTTATCTTCCTTTAGTTTATAGTTGACTGAACAGTACTTCTCAAAAAGATATCTGCATCAAATCTCTAGAACCTGTGAACGTTACTTTATTTGGAAAAAAAGGGTGTTTTCATTTGTGATTTCAAGTTTAAGGATCTTTAGAGGAAGAGAAAATTCTGAATTATCTCAGTTCAGTTCAGTCACTGAGTCGTGTCCAACTCCTGGCAACCCCATGAACCGCAGCACGCCAGGCCCCCCTGTCCATCACCAACTCCCAGAGTCCGCCCAAACCGATGTCCATCGAGTCGGTGATGCCATCCAACCATCTCATCCTCTGTCGTCCCCTTCTTCTCCTGCCCCCAATCTTTCCCAGCATCAGGGTCTTTTCCAATGAGTCAGCTCTTTGCATCAGGTGTTCAGCTTCAACATCAGCTTCAACACCCAGGACTGATCTCCTTTCGGATGGACTGGTTGGATCTCCTTGCAGTCCAAGGGACTCTCAAGAGTCTTCTCCAGCACCACAGTTCAAAAGCATCAATTCTTTGGCACTCAGTTTTCTTTATAGTCCAACTCTCACATCCATACATGACCACTGGAAAAACCATAGCCTTGACCACACAGACCTTTGTTGACAAAGTAATATCTCTGCTTTTTAATATGCTGTCTAGGTTGGTCATAACCTTCCTTCCAAGGAGTAAGCGTCTTTTAATTTCATGGCTGCAATCACCAGCCACAGTGATTTTGGAGCCCAGAAAAATAAAGTTAGCCACTCTTTCCACTGTTTCCCCATCTATTTGCCATGAAGTGATGGGACCGGATGCCATGATCTTAGTTTTCTGAATGTCAAGCTTTAAGTCAACTTTTTCACTCTCCTCTTTCACTTCCATTATCTCAGGTGGGCCCTAAATGCTGTTCCAAGTATCCTTATAAGCCAGACACCAGGAAGAGGAGACTCAGAGAGAAGGCAAAGTAAAAAGACAGAAGCAGGTTCTTATGTGACCATAAGCCAGAGACCAGCTGAAGCTAACAGTCACTAGAAAAAGGAAGGAACAGATTTTTCCAAGGAGCTTCTGTAGAGAGCGCAATACCACCAATACCTTGATTTTGGACATTTGGTCTTCAGAACTGTGAGAGAATAGGTCTCTATTTTCTGAAGCGCTAGGTTTATAGTTATTTGTTGTAACAGCCCTAGGAAACTAAAACAGGTTTCATCAGGCTTCTTATATTTATGACTGCATAAACGTAGCCCAGATTCACAGCAAGAATTGTCCAATGAGCTAAGCGCAAAGATTGCAGATACTAATCTCACCCCTGTGATTCCACCTTTCTGGAATCCTGACCTATAGATTGCTTTATGACGTGACAGTTCTTGTATGGCAATCAGTCAATGGATTGATAAACAGATAGACGAACAGTATTTTGTTAGACTTCTCTTTTTTGTCCTCAGTGTAATTGTTGGTATGTATCCAACTATTCCATCAGAGCCCAAAGCAGAAGTCTTATGTAAACTGTCTTTAAAATTGAAATTCTCCCCAGTTTTTCTCTGAATTTACTTTGTTCTCTAGAAAAAAAAAAACTATTTCTAATTCTTGAATAAGGTATTTCTTGATCTAAGGTAGCAAGCAGTGTATAAAGAACTATCTTTCTTATTGGTATTTTTAATCCCTGAAATAAGGTTGTTTCTTGATTTATTCTTCCCTAGATAGTAAAATGATAACTGTGTTCAATTTCCAGAGATTGATATGAGTATAAGGGAGTGAAGACAGATCATTCAAATTTTAATAAGGTACATTTTTCTAGTTCTCGGTTGCGGGATGGAAAATAAATAATATCTAATTATATTTGTTAAATAAAGTGTAATTTATTAGTAGGTATGCAGATTGCTTAAGGCATTTAAGAACTGAGATAGCTGATAATACTGGGAAGTTTAATTTTTAAATTGGAATAGGGTTGATTTACAATGTTGTGTTAGTTTCTGCTGTAGAGCGAAGTCAGTTATGCACACACATGTCTGCTCCTTTTTAGATTCTGTTCCCATATAGGCTATTTCAAAGTATTTAATAGAGTTCCCTGTGATATTTAGTAAGTTCGTATTAGTAATATGTTCTATATATAGCAATGTGTATATGTTAACCCCAATCTCTGAGTTTATCCTGCTCCCCCCATTTTAACCACAACTTTGTTTTCAACATCTGTGGCTCAACTTCTGTTTTATAAATAAGTTCATTTGCACCATTTCTTTAGATTCTACATATCAGCAATATCATAAGATATATGTTTATGTCTGACGTCACTCAGTCTCTAAGTCAATCCATGTTGCTACGAATTACATTATTTTGTTCTGTTTTAGGACCGAGTAATATTACATTATATTTATGTACCACATCTTCTTTATCTGTTCCTCTGTTGATGGGCATTTAGATTGATTCCAGGTCCTGACTATTGTAAATAGTGCTACAATGAACATTAGAGTGCATGTATCCTTTCAAATTATGGTTCTTTGAATACATGCCTGGGAATGGGATTGCTGGGCATAGAGTTGCTCTAACTTAGTGTTTTTTTGTTTTTTTTTTTTTAAGGAATCTCTATACTATTCTCCACAATGGCTGTACCAATTTACATTCCCACCAAGAGTGTAGGGAAGTTCTCTTTTCTCCACACCCTCTCCAGCATTTATTGTTTGTAGATTTTTTTTTGATGAAGGCCATTCTAACCAGTATGAGGTGATAGTTCATTGTAGTTTCAATGAACTATGAGATGATAGTTTCATTTGCATTTCTCTAAGAATTAGTAATGTTAAGCATCTTTTCCTGTGTGTTTTGGTCATTTGTATGTCTTCTTAACACTGGAAACTTCAAATCATGCCAACAAGGAATAAGGTGTAGGTGTTTGTTAAATAAAGTAGGGTCTGGCCTAAACAGATATTTCTTCAAAGAAGACATGCAGATGGCTAACAGGCAAACAAACACATGAAAAATTTTCAACATTGCTCAGTATTAGAGAAATGCAAATCAAAATTACAGTGAGATACCACACCAGTCAGAATGGCCATCATCAAAAAGTCTACAAACAATAAATGCTGGAGAGGGTGTGGAGAAAAGGGAATGCTCTGGCGTTGTTGGTGGGAATGTAAGTTGATACAGCCACTACGGAGGACGGTATGGAAACTACTTAAAAACTATAAATAAAACCATCATATGACCCAGCAGTCCCAGTCTTTGGCATATACCCTGAGGAAACCAAAATTGAAAAAGACACATGTATCCCATTGTTCACTGCAGCACTATTTACAGTAGTTATAACATGGAAGCAACCTAGATGTCCATCAACAGATGAATGGATAAGAAGTGGTGGTACATCTACACAATGGAATGTTACTCAGCCATAAAAAGGAACACATTTGAGTCAGTTCTAATGAGGTGGATGAACCTAGAACCTATTATACAAATGAAGTAAGTCAGAAAGAGAAAGATAAATATTGTATTCTAATACATATATGCAGAATCTAGAAAAATGGTACTGAAGAATTTATTAACAGGGCAGCAGTGGAGAAACAGACATAGAGAATAGACTTATGGACATGGGGAGAGGGGAGGAGAGGGTGAGATGTATGGCGAGAGTAACGTGGAAACTTAAATTACCATATGTGAAGTAGATAGCCGACATGAATTTGCTGTGTGGCTCAGGAAACTCAAACAGGGGCTCTGGATCAGCCTAGAGGGGTGGGGTGGGAGGGAGATGGGAGGGAGGTTCAGTAGGGAGGGGACATATATATATATATACCTATGGCTGATTCTTGTTGAGGTTTGACAGAAAACAACAAAAATTCTATAAAGCAATTATCCTTCAAAAACAATTAATTAAGAAAAAAAGTAAGGTCTTGGAACTCAAGAAAATAGAGTCCGGTGGGAGCATGGAGGCTGTTCAGTGAGAAACAGAAGTATGTAAAAGAAAGATTATCATAGACAACCTCAAGGGAAAAGTAACAATTTAAAGAAGCAAGGAAAATAATGTCAGTTTTTTTTTTCTGAATGTTAATGTGATGATAATTGGAATAGAATGACAGACAAGAGGTGTGCTGTTGAGTCCTCTGAGATTTCTAAAGAGAAGACAGTCTGTTGCATGGTACCTGGGATGGGCATCATATAAATAGCATTCCCGTCTGTTTAGGTGGCTACTTTTTCTCTTTTTCCAAAGAAAAATCAATTTTTAAAAAAGTTGCTTTACTGTTTTTCTAAATAAGCTTAAGATATGAATACATCCAAACTCTACTGAGGAACCACAGAGAAATGTTTGTTCTCTCCCTTATTTTTGGCTTCCAGTAGGAAATGACTAATAATAGTCAAGAGGCCCATGGTGTATGTTATTTTCCCATGGTGCTGTGGTCTTCAGATTTCCATATCTTTTGTGCTGCAATGTCAGCTGTGAATTTTTATTAGCAACGTTTTGTATGCTGACTGCTCTACTGTTCAGTTGTCTATGTGTGATTGAGATCTGAAGTGAGTTAGACTTGTTGAGAGATTGTAATTGACATTCTACAGTTGATGTTTATTCACAGGAAACCATTTCAAAAATCAGACTGTTTCTTTTTGAAATACATCTATAATTTCTATGTGTGTACACATACAGTTATTTCGTATAGATATGGCTTTGTTCAGGCATATTACCTACATGAACTATATAAGGAAACCAGAATCAACTCAAAATCTTAAGAAGTTAAAAAAAAAAGAAGTTATGCTTGTAAAGTGTGATTGTGATATGTAGCATTTTTCATAGCTCAGCATGTAGTAGATCTTATAGAGAATTTTAGCAGATTTACTGAAAAGAAAAAAAAATCACTAAAATATTAGCATTTGTAAGAGCATGAAATGATTAACAAAAATTGGAGTCAAGGAGAATCACTAATGCATGACTAAACCTACATCATCACAGAATACTGGATCCGAATATGACACCCAATGACTGTGTGAGAAGAGAGAGGTCAGGGTACACTGCAACTTGTTGTTATTCTTCAGTTGCTTAGTACAACTCTTTGTGACCCCACGGGCTGCACCTCACCAGGCTTCCCTGTGCTTCACCATCTCCTGGATCTTGCTCAAACTCATGTCCATTGAGTCAGTGAGGCCATCCATCCATCTCTGCAAGTAGATGATCTAAAACAGGGTCTTTGATCTATTACCCTCATCAGTTTCTTTGTTGTCTCTGCATAAACCAGTTTTAAATCCCCTATTGTCTATCTATGGTGAAACAGATCACCAGCCCAGGTGGGATGCATGAGACAAGTGCTCGGGCCTGGTGCACTGGGAAGACCCAGAGGAATCGGGTGGAGAGGGAGGTGGGAGGGGGGATCGGGATGGGGAATACGTGTAAATCTATGGCTGATTCATATCAACGTATGACAAAACCCACTGAAAAAATAAATAAATAAATAAAGGGGGAAAAAAAAAATCCCCTATTGTCCACATCTCAGTGGAAGGAAGATGGCAGGATGCTACTCGGTACCATTTTTCTAATGCCAATTTTATTGCTGAATAAAGTATTGACAGTGGTTAAAGAAAAAAAAATTATTTTTTAAGAGAAGATTCCTGGGACTTGTAAAATTTGTTAGGCATTTAAAAGTCTGCCTTGTAGAACATGTGTTAAACTTGTTCTGTTTGGTCCATAGGGACTTGACAAAATCCCAAGGATTCTTCTACTGCAAACAAATGGGATTTGTAAAACATCATTTCAGTAACTAAAAGAGAGATTTCAATTCATTGCCACTGGAAAAGTTCAAGTAATAATGGACCACTCACTGAAAAGTTTTCCAAGAAATTAAGGAAATTGGATAGTTAAACCCAGTCCTTTGATCCTTATTCCATTTTTTTAATTCTGTAATTTTTAAATTTTTCATTCTTGTTTGGTTGGTTTTTATTCAGTAGAGGCAAATGCTGTTTCTCACTGTTATCCCTGAGTTAAGTATATGAGACCTTCTCAGTGTTATAGGTTTGGATGACTTTGACCATCACTCTCAAATTTGGGTTTTCTTTATCTCCTACTATGTTCCTTTTTACAAAACTTCAGGTGGATAGAAATGGCTCCATATTTTAAGATTCTAGGGTCCTGGAGAGCCCTACTTTTGCATTTAAATATTTTTACTTTAACATTGAAAGTGACAGTGAAAGTCACCTAGTCATGTCTGACTATTTTCGACCCCATGGACTATAGAGTCCATGGAGTTCTCCAGGCAAGAATATTGGAGTGGGTAGCCTTTCCCTTCTCCAGAGAATCTTCCAAACTCAGGGATCGAACCCAAGTGCCCCGCATTGCGGGCAGATTCTTTACCAGCTGAGCTGCAAGGGAAGCCAACTTTTAACACTATGTGCATCTTAATCCCAGGGAAGTGATTTTACAACAGTTGAACATTTATTTTACAGTAGTTTGCATTAATTTAGGCCCTACTTGCTCTAATACATTATTTATCATTGTGTTAAGAATAATGTCAGCAGCAAGATTGTTGTCAGCATATTTCTTCATATTAATAGCATCTACTAACTTATTTCCTTATATTACTCAAGTTCATTGCCAATACAAATATGTGCCTCTTTAGACAAAGAAAGTAGTTTATATTTTAAGGAAAGATTCTCCTTTTTTTTTAATTTCCATGTCTCATATTTCCTTCTTTTTTATAGGAAGTAGATTGAGGTGGATCATTTTGGAGGCAGGGCATTTTATTTTTAGTGGGTGCTTCTTTAGCAGTTGTTGAATACTCTATATTTACCTTCCAATTGCACTCACTTATTTCTTGACATTCCCTGGGAGTGGGAGGCTTCATGAAGTTCTAAAAATCAGGATGCTTGATTATGGGAGGTTAGATGACTTGCCTAAGGCCATGCATCTAGTACCTGGACAAACTTAATATGGAAATGGTCTTTATAATTAACAATGAGGGAGATGCAAGAAACATAAATGAAAATATTAAAAGCTCCAAACATATAATCCTTTGTAGTCAATTGTTACTCTCAGATTCTTAAGACTTGTTGCACATTTGAATTACCTGGTGAGCTTTTAAACACACACACACACACATTGAGCATATCCTCTGTGATTTTTCTGTGCTAGGTCATTCATTTTGTTACCTTTTATTGCCTGTGCAGCATGTGGGATGTTAGTTCCCAGACCAGGATTCGAATGTGTTGGGTCTGTATCCCTTGCATTGGAAACATGGCATCTTAACCAACTGGACCACCAGAGAAGTACCACCTGGTGAGCTTTTAAAAATATCAGTGGGCCCAATCCCCAAACACACTGATTTAATTCAACTTGGATTGAACCCTAACATCATTATATATTTTTAAAATTCCCTGGTGATTCTACTATGCAGAGAGGACTGAGCATCACTGTTCTCTATTTAAAAATTTAACAGAGTTCATGTTTGAACAAAATAAATTCTTGGAAAGTTCGGTGCAAAAGGGATTCTGGATAGGGAAAAGAGGTATGTTTTGTGGTAATGAATCTGAGTAAGGGAGAGGATATGTTTTGTTTAACTTTAGCAGACAGTCCCTTTCATGGTCACATTGCAGAGACCCACTCAGTAGTTGAAGTTGAGTCAAAGAAGATAAATAGACGCAATTTTGTGGTTGGAGCTGTGAATACAAATTAATATATTGAGAGAAATAAGAGCAATTAGATAAGCAAGGATTTAATCTAATTAGAGCAAGAATGTGAATTATTCACAGAAGGGATGTGAACTGATTAGGTGAGGCCTGAGGAAAGTTATCACTGGTTTTATAGAAAGGAAAGCATAGGGGAAGAAAATACTGATGTTAGAAAGAAACAGATACTCAACATAGATAATTTAGGATAGTATCACAATGAATGAAGAGACAAGGCAAATTGTAAAGGTAAAGAGGAGGAAGATGATGGTAATACATCAGCTAATGGGATACCTACTGTGTTTTGGTGCCTTCGTATGTTAACTAAACCAGGTAGAATCCATTATCAACATTTTATTTACTACCAGTGAGGAAGTTGAGCTTAGCAAAATTACATGATTTGCTCAAGTTCAGAAGATTAGAAATGGGTGATGTTATTGCTCAAATCTAGATGTTTCTGCTCCAAAGCTTGGCTTATTTTACTGTTGATACATCTCTTTTCTACCAAACCCCATAGCCCTATAACACAACAAGAATGGATACGTACTATAAAGAACCCTCAGCTAATCAAAATTTATTAAATTCATGCACATGAGGCAGCAAGTGGTGACAAATTCCTGCGTACTGTTTGGCTGTTCATCCTTGGGCCACCAGAGCAGGAGGCAGATCATTTGCAAGAAGAAAAAGATATCAACAAATCATGCAACATAAAACCGGGTGGAAAAAAAGAAAAGAGAAATGAAGGGTAGTCAGTGTGGCTTTAGGTATTAAGAGAGGGCATTGAATTGAATATTTTATAGATAGTGAGGGGTGAGGCTCCCTTTTATTCAAATGTCAGTTCCTTTGCCACCACTTCTATGACACCTTCTCAGATCTCTGCACATGTAACAAATCTCATCCTCCTTTGTGCTATCACTGCTATTCTCAAACACCTGTAACACTGATCAAATAGTCTTTGCTTACATAGCTGACTCCACTGGAGTCAGACCCTCTTGAATGCAGCAATTATGCTTTAATTCTTCTTGAATCCATAACTTCTGGCACAGAAAGTTTTCAACATAAAAAATAAATGGATAAGAAAAAAAAATGTGTGAGTGAATGGACTGAGTTTAATCTCTTCACTAGTGACTATTGCCAGGCCTCACACTGTGCCTGATTTGTGATCAGACATAGTTAAGAGGGCCAGCAGTAATTATGTTATTCCCAATATAGTTGTAACTACCTTGCTTACCTAGAAATAATGTAATTGTTGCTATAGCTTTTAACTGTTTTAGAAATCTGGTCATATCTAGAAACTCATTTGAGAAACATTCAAATTTAAGAACGGGAACTAGGTACTGATGGATTCTGCAAGTGATTAAATCGCTTAAATAATGCTCAAATAATCATTTAATGTACCTGTAATTCTAACTACAAGAAGATAGAGAGCAGGTTACAAAATAGTATCTGAATTTAAGAAACCTGAGAGTTACAGCAACTTGGCACTAGTGATGGGTTGAACTGAGTCCCCTGAAAATGCGTATGTGAAGTCCTAAACCTCAGTGGCCCAGAATATGACTGTATTTGGAGACAGGACCTTCCACCAAGTAATGAAGTTAAAATGAGGTAGTTAGAGTTAGGGCCCTAATCTAGTGTGAGCAGTATCCATATAAGAAGAGGAAATTTGCATTCACAGTGGGGCACCAGGGAGGTATATACACAGAAGAAAGACTATGTAAGGACACAGCTAGAAGGACGCTATCTTCCAGCCATGGAGAGAGGCCTCAGAAGAAACTAAGTCTGCTGCTGACACCCTGATCTTGAACTTGAAGCCTCCAGAAATGTGAGAAGATCTGTTTCTGTTATTTAAAGCCACCAGGCTGTGCCATTTTGTTATGGTAGCTCAAGCAAACTAAGACAGTATGCTGTTTATTTTCCCTCAGTGATGCTACATCATCTAAGTTCCTCATAGTTTATCAAGCTTTCACTTTATGACATTTAAGTAGCTGTTACCACTAATCAGTGAGCATAAGTAGCTCCTGCCTGAGCACATGGGCATACGATATTAACAAGTTCTGCAGCTTGTAGTTGGAAAATATTTGCATAATTGGTGCAGAGATATCTGGAGAAATGAAGTACCCTATAAAGTGAGGTTAAAATATATGCATTTGTTTTAAATTATCTATTGAATCTGATTCAAGTATTTGCTGTTATAGTCACATAAGAACCTCTGTTGTTTTGGTTTTTTTTTTTTTCATTTCAAGTTTAAACATTGAAAACATTCAAGGATAAATCTCTTTCTAAAATACCTATAAGTCATTGTCAAACCTTTATAAACTATGAGTAGGAGAATTTTATAAGAAATTACTAGCCTGACTTGCTGTGATGCATGGCAGTATTTGTACACAGCATTTAAACTAGAGATGAGAGGTATATCAAAGACTATGGTGATAAACATTAATTTCCTCTGAAAGCGCTTAATGTTTCTCTTTCACAGTTTTTATGTTCACTTCTGAATTATGCCATTTAATGAAGTTAAATTCTAGTTGGAGTTTTTAAAATAGTTGTTTCAGAAGATAGAACTTAGCCCTCTAGGTACATCAGGCTTTGGGATGTCGTATGGCTTTTGAACTCAGTATCTATCTTTCAACTTATTGCGAAGAATTTTTAGAATAATTCATTTTGGGAAATAAAAGACGTTTTTTCCCTGTTATAATTGTTTCTTTTAAACTTTGATCCTGTTGATTGCAGGGACATTAGCCATTCTTTCTTAGCTTTGTTTTTGGAACTTGTGTTTTGTGTGTGTCTCTGGAGTTCAGCAGCTTAACATTCATTGAGAATCTATTATATGGCAAGGTGCTTCCTAGTCATTTAATGTTTCAAAGGTAGCAAGTGATCTCAAATATCTTTCACATCTGCTTAAGAGGTGAGATTTGTACAAACAAATAGATACTGGCCATGAGAAAATGTTTGATATTTTTGTTCATAAAATTTGACATTGAACAGTGGGACAGACCATTTAAAACTATTAATCCATCTTCACTGTCTGGGACTTCACTCATACTCTACCCATCCTACATTCATAGCACACACACACAAACACACAGGTTATACCATAATTATGGTTGTAATGTTTTTTCTTTTCCCAATTATTTTTATTAGTTGGAGGCTAATTACTTTACAATATTGTAGTGGTTTTTGCCATACATTGACATGAATCAGCCATGGATTTACATGTGTTCCCCATCGTGAACTCCCCTCCCACCTCCCTTTAACTCAAGACTTTCTCAATAAAGCCAGTATTTTATATGAAAAATATTGTAAAACACTAATGATTTGGGAGGTATATATGTATGTTGTATAATTTTTATTTTAAATAATTTATTTTAATATTATAAGTCTTTTAATAATTTAGATGAACTATTAGTATAGAATTTATAAATAATATTAGTAGGAAGACTTACATTTCTCCCATGTGTTAGCTGACTTGGCACAACCCAGTTAACCTTGTACGTCAGATTCCTTGTGAAAATAAGACTAGTATCAATACTAGTAATACTAATATGATATGACTCACAAATGGAAAATAGGCTAATTGACAGATAAGTGCTCCTTAAGTTTATTTTTTGCTGATGGTGTTGTTATTTTTTTATTGAAATTATAGCTATTATTTCAAGTAGTTTTTCATGGAATTTGCAAGAGTACCTACCCATTATCAGATAACAAAAAGAAAATTGAGGATTGAAAAACAGCCTTAAGGCATTTGAATTGGAAAAGAAAAAGTAAAACTGTCTCTCTGCAGATGACATGATCTTAAATGTAGAAAATTCTAAGGATTCCACCAAAAAACTTTATCAATAACACAAAATCAGTAAAGTTTCAGGATACAAAATCAACACATAAAATTCAGTTCTATTTCTATACACTAACAATGAACTATTTGAAAAAGAAATAAAGGAAACAGTTTTGTTCAAATAGAATCAGAATACTTAGGAATAAATTCAACCAAGGAGGAGAAAGATCTATGCCCTGAAAGTAGAAGACACTAATTGATGAAAGAAATGAAAAGATATCCTGTGTTAGTGAATAAGAGTGAATTTTATTTAGTGAATATTATTAAAATATCCATACTATCCAAAGCCATCTAGAGTTAATGTAGTCCCTAGCAAAATTTCATTAGAAAAAGAGTCTTAAAGTTTGTATGGACCCAAATAAGACCTCAAGTAGCCAAGGGAAACCTGAGAAAGTACAATGATGAAGGCATCACACTTCCTGATTTGAAACTGTATTACAAAGCTCTAATAATCAAGACAAGGTGATACTAGCAT
The DNA here is from genome assembly GCF_019320065.1 of Cervus canadensis. Taxonomy (NCBI): domain Eukaryota; kingdom Metazoa; phylum Chordata; class Mammalia; order Artiodactyla; family Cervidae; genus Cervus; species Cervus canadensis. The sequence goes on from NC_057400.1 coordinate 17,946,306, forward strand.
GAAATTAGACACATAGAACAAGGGAGCAGAGCAGAATTGAAGGCCCTTAAGTAACCCCATGTGCAGTCAACTAGTATTTGAGAAGAAACCCAAGAAAACTCAATGATGAAAGGATAGTCTTTTCAATAAATGGTATTGGGAAAACTGGATATTCACATGTTACAGAATGAAATTGAATCCTTATCTTATACTGCTTACAAAAATTTACTCAGTGGATTAATGACTTAAAAGTAAGATCTGAAGCTATAAACCTAGAAGAAAACCGGGAAGAAGCTCTTTGGCATGTGTCTTGGAAGTGATTTTTTGAGCATCACACCAAAAGCACAAGCAACAAAAGTAAAGTTAACGAAGGAAGACTATGTGAAGCTAAGATGTTTCTGCCCAGCAAAAGAAAACAGCAAATTGAAAAGGCAACAAGTGGAATGGGAGAAAGTATTTGCAAGCTATACATCTGGTAAGAGGTTAATATCCAAGATATATGAGAAACTCATATAGCTCAATAGCAAAAACAAACATAAGATCAAATAGCTCCAACTGAAAAATGGGCAAAGAACTTAAATAGACATTTTTCTGCAGTGAAAGAAAGAAAGTGAAAGTTGCTCAGTTATGTCTGACTCTTTGCGACCCCATGGACTATACAGTCTATGGAATTCTCCAGGCCAGAATACTGAGTTGGGTAGCCTTTCCCTTCTCCAGGGGATCTTCCCAACCCAAGTATTGAACCCAGGTCTCCCGCATGGCAGGCAGATTCTTTACCAGCTAAGTCACAAGGGAAGCCCAAGAATACTGGAGTGGGTAGCCTATCCCTTCACCTGGAGATCTTCCCAACCCAGGAATTGAATTGGGGTCTCCTGCATTGCAGGCAGATTCTTTACTAATTCAGCTATCAGGGAAGCCCATTTTTCTGAAGAAGACATACAAATGGCCAACAGGTACATGAAAAGATACTCAAATTCACTAATTATCTGTGTGTATGTACTCAGTTGTATCCAACTCTTTGTGGCCCCATGAACTGTAGCCCACCAGGTTCCTCTGCCCATGGAAATTTCCAGGTAAGGATACTAGAATGGGTTGCCATTTCCTACTCCAGGGAATCTTCCCATCCTAGGGATGAAACCCATGTCTATTGTGTCTTCTGCATGACAGGCAGATTCTTTACCACTTCTGCCACCTGGGAAGCCTTAATTATCAGGGCAATGTAAATAAAAACCACAATGCAATACCATCTCACACCTGTTAAAATGCTAATATCTAAAAGATAAGAGATAACAAGCAACAGTGAGGATGTGGAGAAATGAGAGCTTTCTTGGTGGGCATACAAAGTGGTACAGCCACTATTTGAAAACAGTATGAAGATTCCTCAAAAAACTTAAATAGAGCTATCATATGACGGTCCCTTTTCCGGTTATATATCCAAAAGAAATGAAATTCACTTCCCATTTTCCTTGCACCATTACTCAGAATAATCGAGACATGTTGTTTAACCTATTGACAGAGAAGGAAAATGTGGAATATTCATACAATGGAATATTATTTTGGCCACAAAAAGAAGGAAATGCTTTCACTTGCAACTACACTGATGAATTTTGAGAGCATTACACTAAGGGAAATAAGTCAGACAGAGAAAGATAAATACAATATGATTTCACTTATTTGTGGATTCTAGAAAATTGAGTTCATAGTAGCAGACAGTAGAATAATAGTTGACAGAGACTATAGGGTGGGAGAAGTGGGAAGATGTTGGTCAGATCGTAAAAACATTCAGTTATAAGATGATTAAGTTCTGGTGACTTAATATACAGCATGGTGACTATAGTTAACAACACTGTATTGTGTACTTGAAAGTTCCTAAGAAAGTAAGTCTTAAATGTTCTCACCATCAGTGCAACAGAAAAAAGATGTTGATTAGATGAGGTGAAGTATGTGTTCAGTTCAGTTCAGTTCACTCGTTCAGTCGTGTCCAACTCTTTGCGACCCCATGAATCGCAGCACACCAGGCCTCCCTGTCCATCACCAACTCCCAGAGTCCACCCAAACCCATGTCTATTGAGTCAGTGATGCCATCCAACCATCTCATCCTTTGTCCCCTTCTACTCCTGCCCCCAATCCCTCCCAGTATCAGGGTCTTTTCCAATAAGTCAACTCTTCTCATGAGGTGGCCAAAGTATTGGAGTTTCAGCTTCAGCATCAGTCCTTCCAATGAACACCTAGGACTGATCTCCTTTAGGATGGACTGGTTGGATCTCCTTGCAGTCCAAGGGGCTCTCAAGTGTCTTCTCCAACACCATAGTTCAAAAGCATCCATTTTTCAGCGCTCAGCTTTCTTCACAATCCAACTCTCACATCCATATGTGACCACTGGAAAAATCATAGCCTTGACCAGACGGACCTTTGTTGGCAAAGTAATGTCTCTGCTTTTTAATATGCTGTCTAGGTTGGTCATAACTTTCCTTCCAAGGAGTAAACGTCTTTTAATTTCATTGTTGCAATCACCATCTGCAATGATTTTGGAGCCCCCAAAAATAAAGTCTGACACTGTTTCCACTGTCTCCCCATCTCTTTGCCATGAAGTGATGGGACCAGATGCCATGATCTTAGTTTTCTGAATGCTGAGACTTTTTCACTCTCCTCTTTCACTTTTATCAAGAGGTTCTTTAGTTCTTCTTCACTTTCTGCCATAAGGGTGGTGTCATCTGCATATCTGAGGTTATTGATATTTCTCCTGGCAATCTTGATTCCAGCTTGTGCTTCTTCCAGCCCAGCATTTCTCATGATGTACTGTGCATATAAGTTAAATAAGCAGGGTGACAATATACAGCCTTGACATACTCCTTTTCCTATTTGGAACCAGTCTGTTGTTCCATGTCCAGTTCTAACTGTTGCTTCCTGACCTGCATACAGGTTTCTCAGGATGTGGGTCAGGTGGTCTGGTATTCCCATCTCTTTCAGAATTTTCCACAGTTTATTGTGATCCACACAGTCAAAGGCTTTGGCATAGTCAATAAAGCAGAAATAGAAGTTTTTCTGGAACTCTCGCTTTTTCGATGATCCAGCAGATGTTGGCAATTTGATCTCTGGTTCCTCTGCCTTTTCTAAAACCAGCTTGAACATCTGGAAGTTCACGGTTCACGTATTGCTGAAGCCTGTTCTATCCATATTGTGGTGATCATTCTGTAGTATATATGTGTATCAAATCATCACATGATACATTTTAACCTAAAATTACATTATATCTCATTTATACCTCAATAAAGATAGAGGGAAAAAATGAGCCTTTCCTGTTAGGCTTGCATTCATTCGTTGAACATATATTTGTTGAGTTGATATTATGTGCTATGATCCATGATAGGAAGGAAGATACTATGCTGAGGAAAACAGAAATGGACTCATCTTATAGCTAAATAAAAGGAAAGGGGCATATTATATTAAACCAAAATTTTTTAAAAAGTCACACAAATATAAAACCACAAAAGTATTTGTACTGGTGTCTTCTAATATCTTCTTGAAAAGTCAACAATTAAAAAATATTTTTTATTAAATATCTTTAAAAGCTATATTTTATATAGTTATGTCACTTTTCTGGATTCTGAATTTAATACCCTTCGATACTGGACAGTTTTTAACATTTGTTTTTGGCAGATATCATAATTTTATATATATATTCTCCTGGATTCATTTGGTCATGAGTGAACTTTTGGTTTAATTTTCAAAGACCATATCTCCATTAGCATTTCAGAGCCACTGAAATGGTACAGAATCAGCTATTCACAACAGAATGATAAAAAGGCTTCTCAAGGAAACTCTTTACCCATACTTGGAAAAAATTGAGAATACTTGAAAATTATTCAGAATTGATTTGTCAAGAAATTTTGTCAAACTGGGCAATTGGAAATATGCCCAAGAGAAATAATATGTAATACAATTTTAAGGCATATTAAAACAAGTGACTTTGAGACCAGTGGCTTTGAAAGTTGATGGTATTGAGAGCTGATATGGTAATACCAAGTGCTTTAAGGCTGGCCCCGTCTCTAACTTGGCATTTTCTTTACTACACAAAGAGTGTCATTTTTGTCCTATGACTTTTAGTTCAAAAATTATGTAGCTCAAGGCGACCTCTAGTCAGTCATGAACATAAAGTATTTTTAAGATGAGTTCTGAGTATGTTTAATATGTAAAGTGATACACCAAGTCTTAGGAACAGCTCCAGGGACAGAACTTAAAATGCTAGAATGTGGAGGCCTATAAAAGAACAGCAAATCATATAGAATAATGGATTAGTAATTAAAATAAAAGCTAGAATACTTTTCTTGATAGTTGGTACCTGAGTAAGGGTTCAAGGACGGGAATATAGTTCAACTCAGGCTCAGATTCATAGATTCTGCCTAAACAGAAATTATGGTAAATTCTATAAGCTAATATCTATATATTCAAAAAAGTTACAAGAAAACCTTATAAGATACGTAATATCTTTGAAAGCTTGCATTTGAAGAAGACTGTGAGATATTTCTAAATATACTGAGGAGTATTAGCCTATTAGGGGTTGACAAAAATTCTCTCCTTTACCAAACTTTAGGCAAACTCCTCTGAATCCTCAGCTCAACTAGGTCACATCTTGGACTTTCTTCTCTGTCCTAGTAGAGTCCAGTGTTATCAAGAATCCTGCTAAGTCAAGTTAGAAAGAAGTCGCATCATTGATATCTGATTATCCTCAATAACTGACGAAATTCCTCATCTGTCATCACCTCCAGGTGATATCTAATCATCCTGGCCCGTCTTCAGCAAGAGTCCTCTTAGGTCATTTTAGCAAGGATTACATTACCCTCTTAGTAGTTTACCACCCATCAGCTCCCTGCCCTGCTCCTTGGCTATAAATCTCTACTTTTCCTTATTGTGTTCAGAATTGAACCCAGTTCTATACTGAGGTCTCTTTCCCCCAATTACAAGATTCCTGAATAGAATCTGTTTTTATCACTTTAACTGCTGTCCAACTCTGGTTTTTGTTGGACAGAGCACATAACTTCCATCAAAATTTTCTGTGATTACTTTTTAAATTTATATTCCAATGGTATATACAGATGTATATACGTAGATAAATAGATATCAGCTATCAGATGTGTCTAGGAGAAGGGAATGGCAACCCACTCCAGTGTTCTTGCCTGGAGAATTTCATGAACAGAGAAGCTGTGAGGGCTGCCATCCATGGAGTTGCAAAGAGTCGGCCACAACTCAGTAACACACACACACACACACACCAGATATATATATGACACACCTTTAGTATATCTAATATTGTTGTTGTGGTTCAGTCACTAAGGCATGTCACACTCTTTGCAACCCCATGTACTGCAACATGCCAGGCTCTTCTGCCTTCCATTATCTCCAAGAGTTTGCTCAAATTCATGTCCATTGAGTCAGTGATGCTATCCAACAATCTCATCCTCTGTTGCCACCTTCTCCTTTTGCCTTCCATGGTTCCCATCATCAGGGTCATTTCCAATGAGTCAACTCTTCACATCAGGTGGCCAAAGTATTGGAGCTTCAGCTTCAGCATTGTCTTTCCTATTAATATTCAGGGTTGGTTTCCTTTAGGATTGTTTGGTTTGATCTCCTTGCTGTCCAAGTGACTCTCAAGAATCTTCTCCAGTACTACAATTTGAAAGCACCAAAGCATTCTTTGGTGCTCAGCCTTTTTATGGTCCACTTCTCACATTCGTACATGACTACTGGAAAAAACATAGCTTTGACTATATGGACCTTTGTTAGCAAAGTGATATTTCTGCTTTTAATACGCTGTCTAGGTTTTTCATAGATTTTATTCCAAGGAGTAAGCGTCTTTTAATTTCATTGCTGCAGTCACTATCCTCAGTGATTTTGGAGTCCAAGAAATACAATCTGTCAATGCTTCCACTTATCTCCCTTCTGTTTGCATTAAGTGATGGAACCAGATGCCATGATCTTAGTTGTTTTTTTTAAATATTCAGTTCCAAGCTGGCTTTTTCACTCTCTTCTTTCACCTTCATCAAGGGTCTCTTTAGTTCCTCTTCATTTTCTTCCATTAGAATGTTATCATCTGCATATTATAGACTTCCCTGGTGGCTCAGATGGTAAAGTATCTGCCTAAAATGCAGGAGACCTGGGTTCAATCCCTGGGTTGGGAAGATCTCCTGGAGAAGAAAATGGCAATCCATCTGCACATCTTGAGGTTGTTGATATTTCTCCTGATAATCTCGGTTCCAGCTTGTGATTCATCCAGCCTGGCATTTTGCATGATGTACTTCTTCACATAGAAGTTAAATAAGTAGGGTGACAATATACTTCCTTGTTGTACACCTGTTCCAATTTTGAACCAATCAGTTGTTCCATGTCCGGTTCTAAGTGTTACTTCTTGACCTGTATGCAGGTTTCTCAGGAGGTAGGTATGTTGGTCTGGTATTCCCATCTCTTGAAAAATTTTCCAGTTTGTTGTGGTCCACACAGTCTAAGGCTTTAGTGTGTTCATTGAAGCAGAAATAGCTATTTTTGTGGAACTCCCTCTCCCTTGCTTTCTCCATGATCCAACAAATGTTGTTAATTTGATCTCTGGTTCCTCTGCTTTCTCTAAAGCCAGCTTACACATCTGGAAATTCTCGGTTCACATAGAGCTAAAGCCTAGCTTGAAGAATTTTGAGCATAATCTTGCTAGTATGTGAAATGAGCACAATTGTATGGTAATTTGATATTCTTTGGCATTGCCCTTCTTTGGGATTAGAATGAAAACTGACCTTTCCCAATCCAGTGGCCACTGCTTAGGTTTCCAAATTTGCTGACATATTGAGGGCAGCACTTTAACAACATCATCTTTTATTTATTTATTTTATTTTTTTTTTAATTTTACAACTTTTTATTCTAGCAATTGTTTGTATACATATATTCATGACATTTTTCCTTATTAGGTAAATTTTTTTCCATTTATTTTTATTAGTTGGAGGCTAATTACTTTACAGTATTGTGGTGGTTTTTGCCATACATTGACATGAATCAGCCATGGATTTACATGTATTCCCCATCCCGATCCCCCCTCCCACCTCCCTCTTCACCCGACCCTTCTGGGTCTTCCCAGTGCACCAGCCCCGAGCACTTGTCTCATGCATCCAACCTTGGCTGGGGATCTGTTTCACCATAGATACTATACATGTTTTGATGCTGTTCACTCGAAACATCCCACCCTTGCCTTCTCCCAGAGTCCAAAAGTCTGTTCTGTACATCTGTGTCTCTTTTTCTGTTTTGCATATAGGGTTATTATTACCATCTTTCTAAATTCCATATATATGTGTTAGTATACTGTAATGGTCTTTATCTTTCTGGCTTACTTCACTCTGTATAATGGGCTCCAGTTTCATCCAGCTCATTAGAACTGATTCAAATGAATTCTTTTTAATGGCTGAGTAATATCCCATTGTGTATATGTACCAGAGCTTCCTTATCCATTCGTCTGCTGATGGGCATCTAGGTTGCTTCCATGTCCTGGCTATTATAAACAGTGCTGCTATGAACACTGGGGTGCACGTGTCTCTTTCAGATCTGGTTTCCTTGGTGTGTATGCCCAGAAGTGGGATTGCTGGGTCATATGGCAGTTCTATTTCCAGTTTTTTGAGAAATCTCCACACTGTTCACCATAGCGGCTGTCTTTTAGGATTTGGAATAGTTCAGCTGGAATTCCATCACCTCCAACAGCTATGTTCATGGTAATGCTTCCTAAAGCCCACTTGACTTCACACTCCAGGATGTCTGGCTCTAGATGACCACATCATCATGATTATCCAGGTCATTAAGACATTTTTTGTACAGTTCCTCTGTGTATTCTTGCTGCCTCTTCTTAATTTCTTCTGCTTCTGTTACGTCCTTGCCATTTCTGTCCTTTATCATGTCCATCCTTGCATGAAATGTTCCCTTAATATCTTCAATTTTCTGGACAAGGTCGCTAGTCCTTCCCATTCCATTGTTCTATATTTCTTTGCACTGTTCATTGAAGAAGGGCTTCTTCTCTCCCCTTACTATTCTCTGAAACTCTGCATTCAGTTGGGTATATCTTTCCCTTTCTCCTTTGCCTTTTGCTTCTCTTCTTTCCTTAGCTACTTGTAAAGCCTACTCAGACAACCACTTTGCTTTCTTGCATTTATTTTTTTGGGGAATAGTTTTGGTCACTGCCTCCTATAGTTTTACAAACCTCTGTCCATAGTTCTTCAGGCACTCTGTCTACCAGATCTAATCCCTTGAATCTATTCATCACTTCCACTATATAGACATAAGGGATTTGATTTAGATCATATCTTAATGGCCTTATGGTTTTCCTTGCTTTCTTCAGTTGAAGACTGAATTTTTCAATAAGGACCTCATGATCTGAGTCACAGTCAGCCCCAGGTCTTGTTTTTGCTGACTGTGTTGAAGTTCTCCATCTTCAACTGCAAAGAATATGATCAGTTATTTTCACTGTTGACCATTTGGTGATGTCCATGTGTAGAGTTGTCTCTTGGGTTGTTGGAAAAGGGTGTTTGCTATGACCAGTGTGTTTTCTTGACAAAGCTCTGTTAGCCTTTGTCATGCTTCGTTTGGTACTTCAAGGCCAAACTTGCCTATTATTCCAGGTATTACCTATCACTAATTCTCTTTCTCTCTCTGCTTAAATGTTTTTGCTAAATTAACAGATTATTATATGTATATAATTGCAACATATAGTATATAATATATGGTATGTAAAATATTTAATACCTTTGAATGCAATTGATACTATTAGTCTAAACTATATAATGTAAAGGTAATGTATGATACAATATTTTTAGGTTTTAACACAAGTTAATACAATGCTATATATAGTATATAATATACTTTATATTGTACTATAATAGAATTAATAAGTATGGTATGGCATATATAATAGCAGATAATCACATATAATAGCATGATAACAGATAGTCTACTGATTAACTGTGTGATTATCTGCTATTATATATACCATATCATACTGTTAATTACATAAATATATCATTATCTTCTAATGCTAAAACAAAATTCAAGTTGTAAAGCTAAGAATTGCTCTCTTCATCCCCAGTACTCTCTTAGCCAAATAGATCTGATAAAACCAATACCAACAAGCTCCTTTTCGAATCTTGATATTGATTCTAAAAATCTCAGCCAGCCTTAGGATCTAGAATTATTCCCATTCTCATTTAAACCAAAGTAGACAACAGCCATCAGGTGATGATAAATGACAGGCTGAATTGGATCACAGAGCCAGTCCCAGAAGAACCTAGCTGATTACTCAGGTTCATCCCAGGCATTTCTTTCACCTCACAATAAATGTAATTCTATATTTTATGTGATTAAAGTTTTTAGGGTCCACTTATTGCATTAGGATGAAAATTTAATATACTGAAGTCATGAATTCAAAGTCTATTTATATCTTAATGTCTATAAAATTAAATTCTGTGCTATTTAAAGTTAAATAAGATAGCCTTTTTAACTTCTAAAAGTATGCACAAAAGTCTCATCTTTTCAAATAAAAAAGAAAAAATTAAAGATCAAAGTTAAACCAAAGACCTCAGCCAGTTTTATTTGTTCATGCTTGTCATTAAAGTATAGTGTCTCAATTAAACAAATGATATACAAGCATAGTTTTTAAAAATGCATTCTTGTTATGTGTATTTACTATGATGTGGATGTGCTAGATATACATGTAGGGAAACACCTATATATTGTATATTACATATGCCCTTTAGAGAATGACAGAAGTCTTTGTTTTTAATTGGGTCATTATATTTTGTTTCCTAGAATATATGGAACATCAAGTTACCATAATAGAAAGAGGAAATATTACTGATAATAAGCTAACATTGAAAGTTAAAATACTTTCATAAATGTTTTCTTTGTAGTAAAATTTAGGATCTCGTGTAATTTTAGTAGTAGTCATATTATTGTATTTTATTATGAGAATCTGCATGCCTGTGTGTTTCAAGTATGAGGAAAAGAAATTAATAACTTGAAGGCTCTGACTCTGACAACCTTATACCATAGATTTTATGTATTAATGGCAGTATATGTGCTTTCCCATATAAGCTGTTTTTCTTTTTGGTGAATAAAGAATACTTAATATTATTACTATATGTATTTATAAACTTTTATCAGGATTTTCCTTCTGCTTACCATCTTTTGTATGTTTAACATATAAGGTTACTGACATTAAGAATTAAGAAAGATTAAGAAATAGGAAATCAACCTATTAAATAACAATATGAACTCTACTAAGAATCTCTAGCCTGATGTATAATAAATATTCAAGTTTTAAAAGTCATGCCTTTGGTAGAAGCTAAAGAGACACACAAAGAGAGATGTAAGCATTTCAATATGGACTGTTCTCACCTTCTTCTACAAGCAGGGCAGATTCCAAGGCAGGTTACACAAATTTTAAAAACTAACACTCAAAATCCCCATAGAGGGAGAAGTTATTTGGAGCAAGATATTCACTTTCTGTAATAGAGGAGAAATGGTGGCCTGAAGAGTGCTATATGCCTTCAGCAGAAGGAGATATATAGATTAGGAAATTAGAACAATACAATAAGTTTGAAAATGCTGACCTAATAAATATTACCATCTGGAGGTAGTCTTTACTGTCTTGGCAAGGTTTTGATTCAATTCTAGACCTTGCAAGATGGTAGGAGACGTATGTCTCTTTGCTTTGGAAAGTTTGTGTTAAGACATTGGCCACATTTGTTGTCTTCTTTAATCTCTTGGTCTTTGTGGACTAGTTTTTTGGCTTCTTTTGAACAAGTGGAAATGTTATTTCTGAGTTTTGCTTGAATATTTCTTCTCTAAGGTGCTATGAGTAATTTATCAGGATAATAGTCTAAGAAATCGTGGCTTCCTTAACTAGGTTTTTAGATTAAATGGTGAGATAGACCCAGAAGTACATAAAGATAGTGAAATTCTATTTGCAGTTTCAGTGTTTCAATATTTTATGAAATTAGCAAAACTTTATTGTATTTTCTGCCTGGGTGCTCAATTGAATAAAAGGTATAATAAATAAGAATTCAAAGGCAGAATTTTGTTGAGGAGGAAAATAAATTTGAAACAGTAATGCAATGATGCTCATATATATTTTATGAATTTCATGCATTCTGTGTTTGGAAGTTTGTCAAGATATGCTTGGATATTAAAATATAGATTAACATTTAAAGTTTTATATTTTTCTCTGTTTACATACTTATTCATTTGCACACATAAGTATAACAACTTCTGCCAAAATCAGTTGTCAGTATATTCTCTTCCATTATAATAACTGAATAATGAAGAATATTTTCAAAATTAAAGCAACAATATTGCTTTCTCTAACTTTGGGGCTTTTGTATTTTGAGGGAAATTAGCACACATATTCCTTTTTCATTGACTTATCTCAGTTTGGTAGAGTGGGTCAAAATTGTTTTTTACAGATGTGAGATTTGGGATAAAGCAATTAATGAGGAAAATATAACAGATTTCCCCCTCCATGTTGCTGAAATTTCATAAGTATGAAATTATAGAAACCTCTTTCAAACCTGATAGTAAAAAATGTACAATTACGTCTGAGTTGGACACAAGTGCCCCATGTTACCCAGATGTCCAATGATGGGTTTGGCATGCTTAGCACAGATCTCGTAAGTCAGACAGGCTTTCACTTGCTATATAAAACAGGTTGGTGATTCAGTTCAGTTCAGTTCAGTCACTCAGTTGTGTCTGACTCTTTGCAACCCCATGGACTGCAGCACGTCAGGCCTCCCTGTCCATCACCACCTCACGGAGTTTACACTAACTCGTATCCACTGAGTTGGAGATGCCATCCAACCATCTCATCCTCTGTCATCCCCTTCTTCTGCCTTCAATCTTTCCCAGCATTAGGGTGTTTTCAAATGTGTCAGCTCTTTGCATCAGGTGTCCAAAGTATTGGAGTTTCAGCTTCAGCATTAGTCCTTCCAGTGAACACTCAGGACTGATCTCCTTTAGGATGGACTGGTTGGATCTCCTTGCAGTCCAAAGGACTCTCAAGAGTCTTTTCCAACACCACAGTTCAAAAGCATCAATTCTTCAGTGTTCAGCTTTCTTTATAGTCCAACTCTCACATCTATACACGACTACTGGAAAAACCATAGACTTGACTAGATGGACCTTTGTTGGCAAAGTAATGTCTCTGCTTTTTAATATGCTGTCTAGGTTGGTCATAACTTTCCTTCCAAGGAGTAAACGTCTTTTAATTTCATTGTTGCAATCATCATCTGCAGTGATTTTGGAACCCCCAAAAATAGAGTCAGCCACTGTTTCCCCATCTATTTGCCATGAAGTGATGGGACCAGATTCCGTGATGTTATTTTTCTGAATGTTGAGCTTTAAGCCAACTTTTTCACTCTTCTCTTTCACTTTCATCAAGAGGCTCTTTAATTCTTCTTCACTTTCTGCCATAAGAGTGGTGTCATCTACATATCTAAGGTTATTGATATTTCTCCCAGCAATCTTGATTCCAGCTTGTGCTTGCTCCAGCCCAGCATATCTCATGATGTACTCTGCATAAAAGTTAAATAAGCAGGTTGACAATATACAGCTTTGATGTACTCCTTTTCCTATTTGGAAGCAGTCTGTTGTTCCATGTCCAGTTCTAACTCTTGCTTCCTGACCTGCATACAGGTTTATCAACAGGCAGGTCAGGTGGTTGGTGATTAAGCTTTTACAGTTTGTGAGGTTTCATCGGAAAAGAAAATGTGGTTTCCTGAGCTTTGACTGATATGAGTTTGGAAAGTCGCATGAAGCCAGGTCTGTAAACAAAGTAACACATCATATGCACAGACTGCCAATGTCAGTTCTTACATTTTAAGGATGCATAAATAGCACTGTCTCTGTCACCTCTTCTGACTGTCTCAGAGCAAGTTTGCTTCTGTATGTTTTGAGAGCTATGTATAGTGGGAGTTTGACCCTTTTGTAAAATATTCTTTGTCTTCCCTTTGGCACTTTCAGTCATTTTTGATTATCTAAGTGAGACCCCCCTGTTGTAACATTTCCTTTTGACATGTTCCTATTGCCAGTCAGCATTGTTTCTTAGCATCTCTCCATGAGGAAATATATGCTAATGGAGTATTACCTGAAGCAAAATAAAAACCACAGATAGGTAAACCCACTGCTTACACAAGCAAACTGACACATGAGATGAGGTCTTGCATATCTTTACATAAATGCTTTTTAGTATATGTATTATTTTCTACATTCTTCCTAACTTCTCTCCTGTGCTAGAATAATCTTTCACATATTCATTTATATCTGTAATGAACTAATGCAAAATCTAAAGGCATTACAAGACGTTGGTAGACATATGTCATCATCACTGTTTTCATCAGTCCCCATGTTTAGATAAGGAAACCATTTTGTAGAGAATTGAAATAACGTACCCAGTGACACCCAACTACTAAGAACAGGCTAGAATTGAAACTCACATCTTTGTGTTTCTAAATCAATGTTCTTATTCACAATTGTAGGACCTTTACCAGATGTATTTGTGTTGCTCACTCCTAGGTATTTAAAAATGTCTTCAATTTGTGATGCCCCTATGGATACCAGAAATGTCTCAGACTCTAAAACATCTGTTCAGCTCAATTACAAAATTCACATTTATTGAATATTTATTATGAAGGAGGTACTGTTCTAGACACTGGGTGTTCAGAAATATATAAGATACATCATTTTTCTGGCCATGCAAGCAATATAATGAGCTAAAGACCTAAAACATTATACAATCTTAAATTTGTTGAGCAGATGTTTCCTTTCATCTATTATGTCTCAGGAAAAAAGTGCTTATTTACAAATAACCTAATAAATGCTGTTTTAACTGCCTGGAAAGATTAGAAAATTATTCTTCTAACCAGTGGACCAGTTAGAATAAGATAAATGATATGAAATATCTAGTGCTGTTAAATTGTTTCCAAAGAAACCATGCTTTGCAGGTGGTAAATGTCAGCATAATTATTAATGATGTAATTAAGGATTTGACCTCTTAAGTAAAGCAGACACCCCATAAAATAATACTTATTTCATGAAATCAGAACGTGTTTCTTTCTGGGCTCAGTGCAGAAGAAAAAGGAGTACACAGATTTCAAATGTCTGTATTCATCTTTTGTTACTCTGAGAATACAGCTTGAATCAATTGTCATAATTACACTTATGAAGTATCGAGGAGATTTTGGCAGTGGTATAAGTAAGATTTGGATTTTTGAAATATTTTCTTGAGTTTGTGCCTTGTGTTTTAAAATATTTCAGCATGCATTTTATTTTTATATTTTAAATTTCATTGATTTTTTGGGCTACTTGTGATTGGCTTGAAAAAATGGCAGTGCCAATTGAATTATCATTATAATTGTAGATAAGTTTGGGGAAGATAGACAAATAGAGGTAATGTTTATTCCACTTTAGTATTCATTCAATTGCTGGAAGACAACAGCACCAGCTTGAAGATAATACTAGTGACGTATAGTAGGTAAAAATTATAGTAGAAATTGAAAAAATTTTGGACCTTATACCATCCGTGTAATTAATCTAGGTACAAAAACTTTTTATTTATAGTACATACAGATTTCCACCTGACATCAATTTTACTGCAATAAAAACTTTAATAAACCTTCAGTGTTCATTTTTTCACCATCCTGTTTTTCTAATTATTATTTACCTAATTTTCATTTGGAGGTTTTACTTTTTTTTTTTTTTTTCATTTGTTTGTTTATAAAAGACCAAACTACAATTTTGAAAGCTATTTGTTTTCTGTTTTGATCTCAAATTCTGACCAATAATGAAATATATTCTGAAAATCAGTTTATGTGTCCTCTGGTCTTAAGTACTGTAATCCTGTATTTGAAAATAAGTTTGTGAAACAGACCGGAAAAGTCATATCCATTCATTATTTTAGTCTTAATTAGTTTGCAACATTTCAATGAGAAAATGATAGAGTATGATTTTCCACTAGATCAACATGGCAAAACATCACGTAGATTTGCGGTTTGGTGTTTTATTATGCTTCCTCAATATGGTGCAAAAGTAATCATTAGACCCCTGCTATGTTCTACAAAATTGAATAGGAACAGTTTAATAGCCAGGGGATCAGGAATAGAAAAAAGACATCAACAATGCTTTTGAAGGGAAATAGTATAGTTGTCTTCTGAGAATTATATGATCAGGAATATTTCTCTGCTTTAAAATGTTCTGCTTTTGTAGAATTCTTCCCCTGTAAAAAATCCTTAGCAGATGTTGGTGAACTTTACATATTCTTCTTAGATCCCAAATTGTGCAGAGTCTGAGGGGAAGGATTGGCAATTTCACAGTTCCCACAGTTGCAAGCCTGTGAATTAGACCCAAAATAAAAGCATAGACCAACTCAAGAAAAAGCAAGCTTATTTCGCCTTTCTTGTAATTTATTCAAAGACAAGCTTCCCAGAGGCCTGAGCTGAAACTTGTGTTTGGATGAAAATAGTTTGCCATGGTCTGTAACTTTCAGTATGTTTCTCCCACAATTATATTAATATACAACTGCTTGTTCAGCCGCTAAGTCATGTCCGACTCTTTGCAACCCCAAGGACTTCCCTGGGTTTGATTCCTGGGTTGGAAAGATCCCCTGGGAAGGGAATGGTGTTCAGTCACTCAGATGTGTCCAACTCTTCAACCCAATGAACTGCAGCTCACCAGGCTTCTTTATCTTTCACCATCTCCCAGAGCTTGCTCACGCTCATGTCCACTGAATCAGTGATGCCATCCAACCATCTTGTCTACTGTCATCTCCTTCTCCTGCCTTCAATCTTTCCCAGCATCAGGGTCTTTTCTAATGAGTCAGCTCTTCGCATCAGGTGGTCAAGGTGTTGGAGCTTCAGCTTCAGCATCAGTCCTTCCGGTGAATATTCAGGTTTGATTTCCTTTAGGATTGACTGGTTGGATCTTGCAGTCCAAGGGACTCTCAAGAGTCTTCTCCAACACTTCAGTTACAAAGTATCAATTCTTTGGTGCTCAGACTTCTTTATGGTCCAACTCTCATATCCATACATGACTACTGGAAAAACCATAGCTTTGACTATACCAACTTTTGTTGGCAAAATAATGTCTCTGCTTTTTAATATGCTGTCTAGGTTTGTCATAGCTTTTCTTCCAAGGAGCAAGCATCTTTTAATTGCATGGCTGCAGTCACCATCTGCAGTGATTTTGGAACCCAAGAAAATAAAGTCTCTCACTGTTTCCATTGTTTTCCTATCTATCTGCTATGAAGTGATGGGATCGGATGCCATGATCTTGGTTTTTTAAATGTTGAATTTTAAGCCAGCCCTTTCACTTCCCTAAACCTTCATCAAGAAACTCTTTAGGTCTTATTTGCTTTCTGCCATAAGGTTGATGTCATCTGCGCATCTGAAGTTATTGATATTTCTCCTGACAATATCAACTTGTGCTTCATCCAGTCCGGCATTTCACATGATGTACTCTGCATATAATCTCAATAAGTTTTAGGGTGACAGTATACAGCCTTGATATACTCCTTTCCCAATTTAGATAAGTGTCAGAAGTAGGGTTAGAGGAACTTCCCCGGTGGTACAAGGGCTTCCCTCATAGCTCAATCGGTAGAGAATCTGCCTGCAATGCAGGAGACCTGGGTTCAATTCCTGGGTTGGGAAGATCACCTGGAGAAGAAAATGGCAGCCTGCTCCTGTATTCTTGCCTGGAGAATTCCATGGACAGAGGGGCCTGGCAGGTTACAGTCTATGGGGTTGTAAGAGGTGGATATGACTTAACAACTAAACCACCAGCACCCCTGTGGTACAGTGGTTCCAGACGTCGCCTTCTAATGCAGGGGGTATGGGTTTGATCCCTGGGCAGGGAGCTAAGATGCCGCATGCCTCTTCATCATAAAAGCAAAATTTAAAACAGAAGCAATATTATAACACATTTGAGAAAGACTTTTTAAAATGATCCATATCAAGAAAATCTTAAGAAAAAAAAAAGAAAGCAGAATTGGAGCCCAGGCAGTCTGACTCCAGAAGTCCATCATGCTGTGCTCTCTCTCGGTTAATAAGGGGTTAATAACCCTGACCTGTCTCCCAGTTAGTGCCTGACATCCCCTAGATGGATCCATCACAGTTATCTGTCAGTGCATACTGCATTGAGGTTCGGTTGCCTACTACAAAGCATAACCTATGGTTTATGCCTTAAACAGGCTAAATATCTTTCCTTTCTCTTTCATTTCTTCAGTCAGAATTTGTTAAGACCTAATAGACACCATACATTGTGCCAAATGTTTGATGCAATGTCACAAAAGACCAAATCCCACCTTCCTACATTGTCCATTATGCTATGCAAATACTACCTAAGTTGTGGACCCAGAAGCTAATTATTGTTGCATCACACATATCATCAGTATGTTATAATGCTCACTCTCAACTCTGATATCAGTAAATACTTGCCATGGAAACACATTGCAATGTTTGCAAAATGTGTATGTTTTGTTAGACACTAGGACACACCGGTTAGAGACGTCACTATATCCAAAATTATGAAGTTTTAGAGCCTAATATGTAAGTTTCAACTAAGTGTTTGCAGCAGGCAATCCACTTTCTGTTCCTTCCTGAAAATTTTTCTTTTTGAAAAGCAAGCTGGATATGGTGCCAAAGCACAATGCATGAAGGAGAAGTTGACAAATGGAACTTAAAGGTTTAATTAAAAATGAAAACTTTGCTTTGAAAAAGATACTCTTAAGAAAATGACAAGAGGAACCACTCAGACTGTGAGCACATATTTACATATCACAAGACTGACGAAGGACTTGTATCCAGAATATATGCAAAACTCTTGAAACTCAGTGAGAACAACCTGTCTTAGCTGCCGCTGTTGTAACAAAATACCATACACTGGGTGAACTGAAAACTGATATTTATTTGGAACTGTCCTTGAAGTCCAGATCCGATGTGCCTGTAGATTGGTGTCTGATGAGGGCCTGCTTCTTGGTCTGTAGACAGCCACGTGCTCTTTCTTCCCCTTCTTATAAGGACGTGAAGCTCATAATGAGAGTTCCACTGTCAGGACCTCATGTGAAGCTATTCACCACCTAAAGGCCCTACCTCCAAATACCATAACATTGGGGGTTGTGAATTTTGGAGTAATAGAAACATTCAGTCCATAACTTAATCCAAATAAAAACAGAGTCAAAGATTTGGATAGACACTTCACCAGTTAGAATGTAAAAATGGTAAATAACAACATAAAGAGATACTCAACATCATTAGTGATTAGGAAAACATAAATCAAAATGACAATATATTACTGCTATATCCCTATAAGAATAATAAAAATTAAGCAAGCAGCAAAAGAGTTGTCATAACAAATGCTGGTAGGAGACAAAGCAACCAGAAAGCTCATACATTGCTGATGAAATGAAAATAGTCTGGACAATTTTGAAAACAGTTTGACAGTGTCTTATAAAATCAACACTTATATATGATCCAATATTTACCCTCTTAATTATTTACCCAAAGAAATGGAAATTTATATGTACACAAGAACCTGTATATCAGCTTTATTCATAGTCACCAAAATGTGGAAACAATGCAAATATCCCTCAGCTGAATAGACAAACAAAATGTGGTGTATCCATGAAATGGAATACTACTCAGCAACAAAAAAGAATGAGCTATCCTTCTTATATACAGCAACATGGGCACATCTCAAATGCACTTTAGTACAAAAACTACAAGCTGTATAATTCCACTGTTGTGACGTTCTGGGGGACAGAAACAAAACTGTAGGAACAGAGATCAGATCAAGGATTTTGGGGGAGATCAGAGGATGTAAGGGATGACTCCAAAAAGGCAGCACAAGGAGATTTTTTGTGGTGATAGAATTGTTTTATCTCATAGTTTCGATAATGGATACAAGGCTCTATGCATTTGCCAAAACCCACAGGATTGTATAGCACAGAGAGTGAATTGTATTGCTTGCAAATTTTAAAATGAAGGTAAGATAGGAATAAAAAACTAAAAAGCAAACTGGCACTATTTTCCATGCAAGGACTTTAACGAAGTTCATATTCTTTGACTTTATTTTTCCATTTCTAGAAATTTATTCTTAGGAAAGCAATCAACGATTTAGTCAACAATGTTCTTTGCAGTATTACTTATCAAAAGAGAAATCAAAAACATCTTAATTGTGCCATTAAAGTGAGGTAGTTAAATAAATCATAATATATTTCCCACTTAAAGCCGTTAAAATTATGTTTCTGAAGGTTAATTACAGAGAGAAAATGACCATTCTTTACTGATCTTTTATTGGTTTACTCTGTTGACTTCCTCAGTTTAACTTAAAAATATTGATTTTCAGAAAGCTTTTAGACAAATTTAAGTGCTTTCTAAAGGTATACCACATATTCAAGCTGGTCCAAATCCTTTTCTTAATAGCTAGTTATATAGCTAGATAAGTAGATAGATGAGTAACATTATTTCTCTATAATCATTTTAGTGCCTCTTATTTTTCTAGCTATGACAAAATTGAGATGGAGAAGAAAGATGGTATCTTTGACTCAAATCATTTTCCTATTTGGAGTGCCCTTTAGCCCCATTTTCACCAATAATAAAAAGCTACGTTATATATAAATGATGCTTTGCAATTTCCAAAGCATTATTTTACATTAGCCTCTTTGATCTATCATCTGACCAGATAATATAATCAAGGATGATAGCAATGCCCCACCTCCTACTGACACAAGGCTTCCAGAGCCTAGAAAAGCGTAACTATTTTTCATGGCCACATTTTGTTAAGTGTTCAAGGCAGAACTCAAACCCAGATGTCACAGCTCCTCCCAATATTCTGTCCGTTATCCTGTGCTGTTTATTTGCTCCAAGATTTTCTCTTTTGTAGAAGTATGTCTTGCATTATTAAGAGCATTTATTCCATGATTGTCACTCTGGATTAATCTTTTTAAAAATTAGACAGAATCTCTATAAAATTCTCATGAGAAACAGGATTTCCACACTAAGCAGATGTCTTCAAATTATGTTTTAAGATGCGTGAGTGCTTTTCTTTCAGTGTCTGCTTCTGTGCCTTATTGGACAGGGCCTCCCCCACCCTCCTGCCCCACCTCAGTGAATTTCTGAGCTATCCACTGTGTCCACAAAAGTTAGGTTATTATTATATCTCAGATGCAAACAGAACAAGTCAGTGCCCAGAAATGAAATCTTAAAGCTCTTTTCAGGGACAATAATCCTGAAAAATTGACTTTCTTATGCAAGAGGCAGGTGTATCGAAGAAAACCATTTTGTAAGTTCTGAAGAGTTCCCTCCAGAGATCAAGATGAGAGGCCAGAAGTCTCAGAAGACAGATTTAGCACAAGCCAGACTTCTGCATTGGCTGGTTTCCTGGTTTAGAAAGAAGGAATCTAGGGAGGCTGTCGAGAAGAGGTACATGGACATGAGGGTCCTTGGCTCCTTTTCATTCTGCAGTTGAAATGCTGGGCTGAGGAACTGAAAACTATGGACATTTCAGATCAGTTAAAGGGAAAACCAGAGCAGCAGGGCCAGCACTCCTTCTCCGGTTTGAGCCTGCAGGAAGACACTGCACCCAGAGTTCCTTGTTTCCCAACAAAAAACGATGGGGCTGCCACAGTGAAGCAGTGATTGCTGTCCTGAAATCATGCCCCACCATAGGATGTGGAGGTGCTGACCCCTCCAGGAAACTGGACCTAGCTTGGAGTCAAGTCTAAATGAGTATAAAGTGTGTGGATTAGAAAGTCAGAAGCTGTGATAGGAAACCTCAAAATCAGAGCGGATGCAGACGCACCTTCAAGGACTAGGTAATGGTGCCCCAAGACCAAGTTGATGGAAATAGCTCAGTAGGGATCCAACAAAATTCAAAGGAGGATGTGCAGCTCTGAGACAGACATTCCTCTTAGACTCAGCTGCCACCCAAAGAGAAGGGAAGAAAGGAGAGAGGGAGAAGCATTGAAAAACTGAGATGGAGTTAACTTTGAAATGATATAGTTTGATCATGAGTTTCTAAGTTCCTTTAAATGGATATGTTTCTGTTCTTCCCCTCCTTCCCCAACTCCCATCTGGCCCTGACTACCAACCAGAAGTTGGGGCTTGCGAGCAAACTGATGTCATTGTTAGAAAAGAAAAGGTTATTTTTCAAGGTCACATTTTGGAAGGTGTCAAAACCAGAAATATATAAATATTTTTTTCCAAACCTAAATCAGAGTGCATAATTTTCAGACCTTTTTCACACACATAAAATAGTGGTGACTTCCACCTGGAATGTGTGACTGAGACCAAGGAAATGTGATGTTTCCCCACTAAGAATTTTATTAGGTTTTACTTGGAGTTTTTTTGAGCAATTGTAGTTTGCTCCTAAATCATAGACTGTTTCTGCCCTTTTGCATCTTCGCGCACCGAGTAACGCACAGAATTCATGAGCTAAATGTGTTGGGTTGCTTCGCAGTTCACTGATTCTCCACTAGATCGAGTTTTGTACAGCCAGGTACATAAATTGTCCTGACATTGAGTTGAAGATGTGCATGTCAATAAAGCGTTGCATTTAAGAAATGGGCTCTAGAGCCAGGTTACCCAGGTCCAAATTCAAACTCTGCCATTTTACTTGTGTTTGACTTTGGGCAGGTAATTTTAACTCATCTAAGACTCAATATTCTCCTCTATATAATGAACATAATGGTAGTGCTCATGGCATAGTATTGTGACATCCAAATGAGTTGATATATGTAATTTACTTAGAGTAATAACTAGCATCTGTTATGTACAGTATACATGTTTACTATTATTGATGCTTTTGAGAGTCAATGAGTTAATAAATACATGTAAAATGTAACATTATGCTGGGTACATTCTAAATGATCAAAGTGTTAGCTGCTATTACCAATATATTCTTGTATGCTGAGAAATCTGATATAGCTGCTCAGTTAGACAGACTTCTGAACAAACAGCTCACCTGCCATTAGATGCAATTTCAGCTAACTTCTGGCCTTTGTAAATATGTTTACCTTGGAAATATTGTTTTCTTATATTTAACTGTTATTATTTCTCACCTAAAGTCTTTTTCCTTTAAATGTTTGAGTTTTCCCTTATGTTTATTTTAGCCTTTGCTCTTATTTTCTCTTTTGTTTTCTTTGATCAGCTATTAGAAGAGTATTGTTATTTTGCTTTGTGAGCATCCTTCATCATTACTGGGCTTCCCAGGTGGCGTAGTGGTAAAGAATTCGCCTACCAACACAGGAGATGCAAGAGATGGGGGTTCAATCCCTGGGGCAGGAAGAAGCCCTGGAGTAGGAAATGGCAACCCATCCCAGTCTTCTTGCCTGGAAAATTCTATGGGCAGAGGAACCTGGTGGACTATAGTCCGTAAGATCACAAAGAGTCAGATACGACTGACCATGCGTGCATACAGTTGTGTGTGTGCGCTCAGTCACTTGTCACGTCCAAGTCTTTGTGGCTCCATGTGTGAAGCCCACTGGCTCCTCTGTCTGTGGGATTCTTTTCCTCCTCAAGAGATCTTTTCAACTCAGGGATCGAACTTGCATCTCTTGTATCTCCTACATTAGCAGGCAGGGTCTTTACCTCTGGTGCCACATCATCATCATTATATGTTTAGCTTGTGTTTGTGTCATTTATCTAATCATGCAGTGTACTGTTTTTGCTGAATCATTCCGTGTTCCTATTTTGTCTTGCCTCCTATCTTGTTCTTCCAACTCTGCATTATGAACTCTTTTTCATCTGCTTATCTTTTTCTACTTTTGAAAAGCATCACCCTATTCTGCCTCATCTTATGATGCAATTCCTAGATAATTAAGCTGCTCACTCCTTTGGGCTCATTCTTTCCAATACTAAATATACTGGCTAGCTGACAATGAATTGTATAGAATTCCTTCTTCAGAGTTTGGTATCAATTAAAAGTAATATGATGAGAAAGGCATATGTGAGATATGAACCAGGACACAATACAGCAAAATGGTTAAGAATATAGCTTTTAGGGTCTAGTAGGTATGTTTTCCAGTTCTGGGTCAGACACTTACAAGCCACATGACTCTTGGACAAATGGTTTTAAACTCTTTATACTGCAGGTGTGATAGTAGAGCCTCAGTAATGGTATCAGTAGGGCCACAAAGGAGATGCAGACATAAAGAACAGACTTTTGGATACATTAGGTGAAGGAGAGGGTGGGATAATCATATATTATATATATATAATATATATTATATATTACCATGTATAAAATAGAAAGTCAGTGGGAGTTTGATGTATGACACGGGGAACGCAAAGCTGATGCTCTGTGACAACTTGGAGGGATGGGGTGGGGAGGGAGGTAGGAGGACGGTTCCGGAGGGAGGGGACACATGTAGAGCTATGGCCGATTCATGTCAATGTATGGCAGAGGCCATCACAGTGTTGTAATTATCCTCCAATTAAAACTTTAAAAAATTTGAGGAAAAAAAAAGCAATGTGGTTTGTGCAGCGTACAGCCCACTCTATACTTCCCTAAATATCACATGCTGATGTTATTTTAGTATTGCAGTTGTTTTAGTTATTATAAATATGATAATACTTAACATCATATTTTTTAAATTTGCCTTACTGTGTGTACAAACTAGATAGATAAGCTTCAAATGGTAAAATTCACAAGCAGAAGCATTAATTGCATTGATGGCATTGCATAGTTGCACATAACTTCTGTTTAGCCCTTAGCTTTCTTTCATATTTTGTTGGTTTCAAGTATAAACATTTCCTTAGCTGAGTAGAGTCTCAGTCCAGAAGTGGCTAGGGGCTACTTACGTTTAAGGAGATAATATTTAAATTGAAAAAATGAAATTAAGTGCATATGAATTCCAGGAAATTTGCTGTATACCATCCGCTGACATCTTACTAGATGTTGGCAAGCATTTAATCAACGTTTATTGGCATTCTTCTCAGATTTAAATAGGACATAAAATTTTATGATGTGTAAAGTATTTTCGATAACTGCTTCGTTATTTTCCATAGATAGTGCAATAGTATACAAGAGGAAATATCGATGAAATACCCAAATTGCATTATTTTTTGAAAGAGTAAGATAGTTTGAATTGTGTATGATGACAAACTGCTAGTCTACTTTTAAATCAGACTGTATATTTGTAGATATCTGGTTTCTTATTTTATTTCTATTTTGTCTATATCTTTTCTCATTTTGGACACATAGTACAGGTCAGAAAAATAAGAAACATAGCTGTTTGTTCTATTATTATAAAGAGAGATGGTGGCTTATAATATTAAATTCTAGTTCCTTAGTGTTATAAAACAAAGAATTCCACAGGACATAGTATATAGCATAGGTATGGCTTAAACACTAATTTTATGTGGAAAGTCCAGAGTCTGAAAGTACGTTAGTGTTAAATTTACATGGCCACCATAGAGAGTCTGCTGTGAACTATTTATACTTTAAGTAGCGTATACATTTGAACCAGAAGAAAGAAACTTTTTTTAGGGAATCTTGAGTTTATTCATATGTTCAAGAATCTTTCTCTCAGTTGGACCTAGAGATTGCCATGCTAAGTGAAGTAAGTCAGACACAAAAAGACAAATATCTTATGGTATCAGTTATATGTGGAATCTAAAAAAAAATGATACATGTGAACTTATTTATAACACAGAAACAGACACATGAACATAAATAACACAGTTACGGTTACCAAAAGGGAAAAGATAGGAGAAGGGATAAATTTGGAGTTTGTGATTAATAGATACACACTACAGGCTTCCCAGGGGCCCCAGTGGTAAAGAACCTGCCTGCCAATGCAGGAGATATGAGAGATGTGAGTTCAATCCCTGGGTTGGGAAGATCCCCTGGAGAAGGAAATGGCAACCCACTCCAGTACTCTTGCCTAGAAAATTCCAAGGAAAGAGGAGCCTGGTGGGCTACAGCCCATGGGGTTGCAAACAATCAGACATGACTGAGCATGCACACATGCACGATACACTCTACTATATTTAAAATAGATAAGCAACAAGGATCTAGAGTTACTGTGTAGCATAGGGAGCTATATGCAATATCTTGTAATAGTCTATAATGGGAAAGAATCCAAAAATGATTCTTAGACACACACAGAGAGAGACACACACACATATAATTAAATCACTTTGCTGTACACCCAAAACTAACACAACATTGTAAATATACTGTACTTTGAAAAAAAGAAAATAATCTTTCTATCATCTAAGAACTGTTGTTTTTAGTCACAAATGGACAAGCATGAGAATGGTACTATGACCCATGGGCAAGATCGAGTCACCCAGTCATCTAAGCCAAGGTCTCCAGAATCACAAAGAATAGAGATGATGCACTGCAAAAAAATTGTGACTTACTAAATGCTGCTGAAATATTTACTCTAAAATGGTTAATTTTATGTAATGGGATGTCAGCATATTAAATTATTTTTTTAAAAGTGACAAGGTTGGAGCAGCACCCGATCCCTTATTTTCAGAATCACAACTAATTTAAAGAAGTCTACTTCTTGAGGAGAGAATCTAGTTTGTCATTATTGATCTCAGGGAGCCTGATGAGGACAGGAAGCAATTTTAGAGTCTTCTTGAAAGATGAATTCAGTTTTTCCCTTAAATATATTCAGTTTTATTGTGACATTAGATTATAAGAGCTTGTGAAAATCACTTTTAATGACTAAGTTCCTGTCCCATGTGCTGCTTTATTTTCCACGCTTGCCTGAGATTTCAGTTGGTCTCATTGATCCATCCATGAAAATGAAAACAGGAAAGTATAAACGCTCCTCTTTTGAGATGAGTTCTCTCTGCAATAGGAAGACAATTATACCAGTGTAGATGGGCCAGTGAGCTTGTTCAAGCTCAAGTGCTTTATTTTTGGCTTTTAAATGGTTTAGATGAGTCACATATAAGCAAAGCTATCTGGATAATTATAAGCATTCTTTATGTTATGTGAACTAGTCTGTGAAGCTGTTGCTGGTAATTTGTACATATATATGCATTTTAGAGCAAGTGCTTTTCATGGTTATGGCATCAATCTTTAGATTTTTAGATCAAGAATGCCATTAGGTTTTGGTGGTGTAGTATAGTGTTAGTTGCTCAGTTATGTCTGACTCTTTGTGACCCTATGCACTGTAGCCCACCAGGCTCCTCTGTCCATGGGATTCTCCAGGCAAGAACACTGGAATAGGTTGCCATTCCCTTCTCCATTTGGTGGTGTACATCTTTGCAGACGTTTAAAAAAATAATAATTTATTTTAATTGGAGGCTAATTACTTTACAGTATTGTAGTGGCTTTTGCCATACATTGACATGAATCAGCCATGGGTGGATATGTGTCCCCATCCTGAACTCCCCTTTCACCTCCCTCCTCATCCCATCCCTCAGGGTTGTCCCAGTGTGCTGGCTTTGAGTGCCCTGTTTCATGCATCGAACTTGGACTGGTGATCTATTTCACATTCCTCTATATTGTGTCCTTCCTCTGTTGTTGGAAACACTGCCGTGTATTGTGCATAAGTGATTTCTAATCCTTAGACCATCCCTTAAAGGTAGGTGTTATTATTTCATTATTGCAGGTGAGATAACAGAGGTTCAAAGAAGTTAAGTGATATGCCCCAGAGGATAAGTGGTCCTAAGCTCCACCTTCTGATACTTAACTCTGACTAGATTACCCATAACT
The DNA here is from genome assembly GCF_019320065.1 of Cervus canadensis. Classification (NCBI taxonomy): domain Eukaryota; kingdom Metazoa; phylum Chordata; class Mammalia; order Artiodactyla; family Cervidae; genus Cervus; species Cervus canadensis. The sequence goes on from NC_057400.1 coordinate 17,973,027, forward strand.
AAGATCCATTGTGATCTTTTCTTTGGCAGGGTTTCTTATAAAATAGCTCACACATGAATTGCAGAGCCTACTTATGACTATTAGCTTGGCTTCACTAAAGAACAGCTTATCTGATTGCTCACATTTATGCATTAGGCCATATAGGCAAGCTGTCAAAGTGTTGCTGGGAGTATTGACATTTCACTGCCCTGTGTAAATGGACATATCAGTCTATAGGAAAGCTTAGGTTTTAAAAAGCATTCCAGCACTGGAAGTGAATACTAAAGGTACTAGATGATGGATGACCTGGAGGATGTTAAATTTGGGTCATGGGAAACCTGGGCATTTGGGAATTGAATGAAGGTGGAAATAGAACTGGTATTTCAGTCTAAGTTATCCAGAATTTGATGTCAAACAAATCTTCCAACATATGCTTTCTCTTTTCCCCATGGAGCTTCAGGTTTAACTGCCTTCCACATAGCTTGTGTTTTCCTATCACTATGCCTTTGTTGACACTTGTATTGACTGACATGCCCTCCCTGGTTGCCACCAGTTCCTAATCTTTCTCTTTCTCCTTATTGAGAGCCTTCTGCTCTCAGATTAGGTCCCCAGAGAGCTTTCTCTTCCCTAAATCACTACAGGATTCTTTATTTAAAACACACAGTACTTGACATTTACTTTTGGACTAGGTTTTATCTTTTTGTATTTATAGCTCATCTCTGTTATTAATCATTTGCTCTGGGGGGATAAATCACAGTATCTTCATTTATGTTTATCCCATTATTCCTTGGATGTAATACATGCCCATCAAATAGTAGTTGATAATTTTATAACTCTTGAAGGCAGGATTTTTCTCAAAGCATATTGGCAAAAATAAAATTTCTGGGAGAGAGGCTCCCCCAAAAGGAAAGCCATAAGTCAAATAAGACTGAAAAATACTACATGCTATTTGCATCAGAGGGAGCTTATGTGATAATTGGCACTTTTAACACTCACTACTCTCCAGTAATGAGACCAGTTTTACTGTTTTAATCCTGTACTTCTCAGCTCCACCCCCCTCTTATAAAGTAAGAACCTTCAAGTATCTTATTCCTCAAAATGTTCTTTGCAAGACACTGCTTTGAAATGTTTTTGTGTAGAAGTTATGCTCATAATATTCACGAATGTGGAAATTGAATTTTGGTTAGACGTTGCTTGTATGTTTTGTTTGACCTGCTTACTTCTGTACTTGGGGAAGCCCTCCCCCTAAGTTGTATTGGGGTGTGTGTGTGTGTGTGTGTGTCTGAGTCTGTGTTTGCATATAGTATATAGTGTGGATTCAACAAGAAAATAGATTGAGACTGAAGAAAGAGTGATCGGAACTGGTCGTTCAGCGTGATCATCTGCTAGAATCTCTATTACTTCCTATAGTATGCTTGATAAGTTTTATTTGTACCTCAAGGGCAGTGAGCCTAGCCTCATTTACAAATGTGAATGCAAATCTTAGGGGGCACTAGATTCTCCTCCAGGGAGTCTTGCTCACTGACAGCTTGTTTTATTTATTTGATTGGCCAAAAAGTTTGTTCAGGTTTTTCTGTAAGATTGGGTGTAAAAAACTGAATGAACTTTTCGGCCAACCCGGTACTTCTTTATTTTTATTTTTTTTATTTTTTATTTTTTTCATTTATTTTTATTAGTTAGAGGCTAATTAATTTACAATATTGTAGTGGGTTTTGTCATACATTGACATGAATCAGCCATGGAACTTCTTTAAAAAGAACTATCCATCTCTTGGAGTTAGACACAATATGGTTAATGGAGAAACCAGAATTTTTGGGGTCAGGAAAAGTTTTCATTTGCTTCCTACTCAGGCCTGTGAGCAAGTTTTGTGACCCTGAGCAAGTTTTCCTTCCAGAGCCACTGACTCCTCATCTACAAAACAAGATGGGTCACACCTGTCTCTAGGAGCATCTTATGAGGACAATGCCTTGCACAAGGGAGATGCTGCATAAATATTAGTCCCTTTTCACAGGTACTTTTTGTGTCAGATTATGACAGGAGAATTCCACGGACATAAAGTCACAAAGAGAAAATTGCCTGTCTCCTAGAGCTGCCATTCCACATTTCATGTTGTTGCTTCAAACCATAAATGTTTTTACTATTGTTCATGTCCTCTGTATTTATGAGGTGACTGTGAATGAGGGGATAGTAAGAGTGGAATTGTTATCTATAAAGAGGAATATTTGAATTCTAAAAATAGTGGATAAATAACCTAAAAGAGAGTTTAGAAAAAAAATTCATTATGATCATTTGTGATATAGAATAGCAACTTAGAAATGATCCCCTTGGCTGTGTCTGTTAACTGTAAAACTCCATTCCCCATTATCGTGTGTATGTGTGTGTTTTGGTTTGAGTAACTCATCAAAGGGGGAATAGATTTGGGAAAATTTGGGGCTTGCTTTCACCATTTGTTTCAACATAGTGTATAATTTTAGCCACAGGTTCATTTCCACTGTGGTTTTGAATTATTTACCACTGTGTACAAATAGAGTAAATGAATCATTGTGCAATAGTCTTCATTAAGATTGCATAGTTAGAGATGGGGCTTCCCAGGTGGGACAGTGGTAAGGAATCTGCCTGCCAGTGCAAGAGCTACAGGAGACGGGTTTGATCCCTATGTTGGGAAGATCCCTTGTATTAGGAAATAACTCACTCCAGTATCCTTGTCTGGAAAATTCCATAGACAGAGGATCCTGGTGGCCTACAGTCCATGGGGTTGCAAAGAATTGGAGATAGCTGAGTGACTAAGCCCCCACACATGCATTTGGAGATGAAAACACCCAACAGAAAACTAGATTGATAACTTGGGAGGTGGGTACAATAGATGGCTCAGCACAAATTGTGGTTTTTCAGGTCAGCAGATGCTTCTAACTCCAATTTTGCAGAAATGCATGTACCTGTTACATGTGGTTGTCAATAGCACGTCAGTCTTGTCCCCAGCCATCTAGGCTAAATTGTTGTTCCTGGAAGAAGCCCACTTGTCCCTGGGAAGGATGACAAAAGGCAGTTTTCCTATTGTATCTACCTTTCTAAATGCCAAATTATCTCCTAAAAGTTTTTCTTGACATAAATATTACGAACAGCTAAACAACAACAACAAAAAACGTTATTGGTTTAGACACCAGGTGAAGTCTTCTAAGCTAAGCTGAAGTCATAGAGGAAGAGGTGAATCTAAATGTTCCTGGACTGGCCTCGGTTTTACATTCATCTGCATCTGTCTTGATCTGGTTGATTACAGGAGAAGAGGTATCAGGGAGTCTCTGCCCAGCATCTCCACCTCCTGAACAGATGGACTGTGAAATTCCCTGCCGGATGGATTGTGTGGTGAGCGAGTGGACAGAGTGGTCATCCTGCTCTCAGTCTTGTTCAAATAAAAACTCAGATGGGAAACAGACCAGGTCAAGGACTATCCTGGCATTGGCTGGAGAAGGTGAGTAATAGGAAAGGTTTCTAGTCCCTAAAGCTAGGTAAACAATTTGCTTTCCAAGCATTTCTCTCTAATCCCCTAGTTAATCTCTGTTGGGTTCCCATAATTGACATGATTCATTTTAGTAAAGAATCCACCTGCCAATGCAGAAAATGCAAGAGACGTGGGTTTGACCCCTGGGTCTGGAAGATCCCCTGGAGTTGGAAATGGCAACCCATTCCAGTATTCTTGCCTGGAAAATTCCATGGAAAGAGGATTCTGGTGGGTTACAGTCCAGGGGTCTCAAAGAGTCGGACACCACCGAGTGACTGAGCACGCACGCATGTATCATAGTACTCATGAACATACAGCTCACGGCAGGCAGATGGGTGTTAGTTATTATACATTTTTAGGGAAGAAGACAAGGCTTCATTGGTAAACACCCACCTTCTGATAGCTCATGCAGTTGGGAACATAATTGGAATATGCCTGGTAAAATGAGTTCAAAATTAGGAATCAAGAGGTGTGGCTTCTTAACCTGGAGCCACCACTGACGCTGGCAAACTACCTGATCTGTATGTCCTCATTTCCTGCTCTGTCAGGCTGGCGTGTTGTAAGAGGGAAAAAGATGAAGGCTGTGAAAATGGCACTGAAGAAGCTCAAATGTGCTATGGGAACGCAAACCGGTGACTTGAGGACAAATCAGAGGAGCAGCTGTTCCTATCACTTAGAGCAATGGTCTCCATCCCCAGACACACATGTCATTTCATTGCTTTTAGGGCCTCCCTTGGCTCTGTCGGCCAGCAGCTCAGTGAGGACAACAGAGCAATATGGCCACTTGCTTTGAGGAATTCCTTTTAAGATAAGATTCTGTTCTGTGATCGTAAGAAATGGGGCCAGGTTCAAAAGGAATGAAGATTTTCATGTTTTCAAAGTGCTGTGGCTTCCTCCTCTTGTCTGTTATTTTTCTGGAAGGAGAAAAAAGTCAATAGTATTTAATGGGGGGAAAATAACAAGAATAACAAAACCAAGGTCACAGATCTTCTCAAGCATTTGGACCACTGAATAAAACATTATGCTCTGGGAGAGTAAGGGGAAAAAAATCAATGCTTTAGATAAATACCAGTTTTTACATAGATATAAAATTGTGAAAGAAAAGATAGTAATGAAATGTGATTGTCTGACTCACCCAGGAGTGTAGGAACGCACAATCATCTGGTCTCCCTGCCAGTGGATAACACATTGTCAGATATTATTTCAGAGTTAAGGGTGAGCTTTCTCCTGCCAAACTGGAAGAGAGATTTCTGGTTTTCTCAAATTGCAGTAAAATGCACTGCTTGAGGGAGAATGGATGTCTTAAGGTGGCTCTCTGAGAAAAATCATGCTGTCTTAGGAAAGAGAGCCCATATGCAAGTAACATGTGTGAGTATTTGTGTTTGAATAATATCACTTCAAGGTCATGGTCTATTATATATAACTGGCTAATTTATGTCGGCATAATAATATTAAAATAAAAGCAGATATCTTTGGGATTTATCTCAGAGATACATGACACAGAGGTGAGCAGTAGAATCAATTGATCTTTTTCAAGCAAGGCTTTTTCAGGGCCTCTGCTGCACCAAGGGGGGTAGTGGGAACAAACAGGTTCCCTAACTTGCTCATGTATGTGGGGGTGAGGGTAAGGGTGGGTCCAGGGGTCGTGGCTGGAGGGGTAGTTTATTTGCTTTGCCTACCCGTTAATGTTGTGTGCAGGAGGCATGTACAGTAACGTGCTTTTGCTCCAGGCTCTTCAGAAGTGACAGTTGGATTTTTTAATCTCTTTGTACCTTGTGTTCCGAATTTGTCCCAAGTGTGAATGCACAGCGTTATCTTTAGTCCCATACAGTTTCTTTGCATTTTGTTGCTGGAGGAGAGGTATGTCCAGGTGAATTTATTTTTTTTTACATGCAATTTGCATACTGTTGCCTGTTGTGGAGGAGAGAAACGTGCAGTATATTGTCCTCAGGTTGTTACTCATGACAGAAGAACCATGACCATAGAGTCAGAAACGTTGTACAGTGGCTCAGGTCTTAGGAAGATTGTATCAAAAGGCCATCTTTCTAGAACATTAAAACAGGAAAAACAATAATAATGACAGGAATGACAGCAGCAAAATACTAATAAAAGCAACAACTATGTATTCTTCTTTATTTTGATATTTGCAGGTGGAAAACCATGCCCTCCTAGTCAGGCCCTCCAAGAGCATCGCTCATGCAACGACCATTCATGCATGCAGCTCTACTGGGAGACATCACCTTGGGGCCCCTGTTCTGAAGACACATTAGTAACTGCCCTTAATGCAACCATTGGCTGGAATGGAGAAGCTACATGCGGTGTGGGCATTCAGACACGGAGAGTCTTCTGTGTCAAGAGTCACGTGGGACAAGTGATGACAAAAAGGTATGATCCATAGTTTATTGAAAGTACATAGGATGATTGCATAGTTGAGTGCTTTTAGTCAGATGCATTTTTGAGCACTGAATATGTCCCAGTTTGTATTAGAGTAAGAGGTTTTTGTTTTGTTTTGTTGGACTCTTGCCAAAGGTAGACACTTTTCTAAGTTCTAATGCATGCATTCATTGAAGGATAACAGTAAATATAATGCCCACAAATTTAAATATGTTTGAATAATCAACTTTTCTAGAGTTGATATCGGTATTTCTGACTCTTTTCCAATCACATGACGACTAGGTCCACAACAAGGTAGGTTATGTACTTTGAAATATGGGGCTGTGCTATACTCTTTAGATCCCATTGGCCTTGTCTGAGGTGAGCCATAGATCCATACAGCCATTTTGAATAGACTAACTCATGCCCTCTAGTAGTTTACAATCTCAAGGCCACTCTGTTCTGCACATAGAAATGTAAATTGAAAAAAAAAAAATAGAAGAATTTGGACATGAGGGCTAGGATAAGAAAAGGCTCAGGAGTAACTGTAAGTGATGGAGGAAAAAAAGAGTAATTGACTGGAGAACTCAGCTGTGGGGTTTCTTCTCTAGACCAAATGAGAAAACATAACTCTTCCTCAAGTGCATGCAGGAATGTTCATGGAAAAGAAACAGTGAGTGACCTAGTTATATACAGAGACTGGGTGACCGGCCTGTCCACAGAGATTTGCAAGTGGCCATGCTGAAAGACCCTACCTCAACCACAGTAGTGGTGGGTAACCAGGATGGGTTGGTTCAAGCCTTGGTCGAGTGTCACAGACTAGGCAACTTAGAACTATTCCTCCAAAATTTTTAAGTTGAGAAAATGAAACTCTCTCTTCTTTCTGTTCATGATTCTCTATGTGTATGAGTGGAGAGTTGCCATGCCACGGTCACGCCTTGTGGAAAAAGCCGGAAGAGAGAGTAAAACTAGAAAGAGAAACCGAAACAGAACAAATATCAAGTTCTGGTCCCTTCTCACTTAAGTGCCCTCCTGCTTTTCCTGGCAACATGGGCAACCGCATTTGCTCTTCTGCCTAATTCAATCCAGTTTGTGCTGCTGTCATGGGCAACTTAAACCTGATTAATTTCATCTCAGGGCACCATGATGATAAGCTCTGGGCCTTATCCACAGTGTCATGGAAACTACTTGAGCTGTGTGTAAAGAAAGTCATAGAAGCTCAGTTAAGGGAAACAAACTGCTAATGGCAAAAATAGGACAGATTGGCCAGATACTGCTGGTGTTGGAGCATCAAATGAACAGATGGCTATGAAAATGGAAGGGAATATAAATTTGACTTGAAGCACAATCAAAAAAGACTTCCTCTCTCTCCCCTCCTAAATGTGGCTTCCAAAGGTTGGATGTAGCTGGGGCTGGATGATCTTCCTTGTTGCCACCGCAGATTTTAGAACCATGACTGGCATGTCATTATTGTCCATAAACATTTTTAGAATTCATGAATTAATTAGACCTGTGTGTATGAAAGTAAGAAGATTTGACAGGGGATGGATATGAGCTGCAGAAGTTTGAGAAGTTGATGTTTATCTTTTGCTTTAAGAAAAAATATTTTATCTACCGTGCTAAAGTTTGGCAAAGGGGGACTGCCATGAAAAGTAATAAACAGATCACATGAATGACCTTCTGCTCTTACTAACTCATAAATGTTAATCCTGCTTTAGCATATAACTCTAAGTTGCTTGTGATATTTTTAGAACATCAAATTATATCACTTGTGTGTTTTAACTTACCTGGTATCCATAACACCATGTGGACCAATAGTCAATGGGAGATATAGGCAAACATGAACAATAATGTTTGTGTATCACTTCATTCAGGTGATAATCTAATTCTTGGAGTTATGGTAAAATCCCGAAAGATATATAAAGATATTATGCAAACAAGAGAACTACTTTTATCTTAAGAAGAATTGAAGCCCTGATAATGTTCATTTTCATAATGTACATTTTTCAACTGCTTAAAAAATATGCTGGAATTATTAGCTTGAATATACAAATAAAAATAAACATAGCTTAGATATAGGAATAAATGCTATGTGAAATGCAACAAACTATTATTCTTTATAATGATGAGAAAAATTAGCATTCCTGAAGCCTGATCTCCCTTTCATAAAACTTTTCACCTCTGGACCATAATAGGAAATATCCACACTTGTTATGAATGTACTTTATATTTTTCTTAGCAAAGGAGCATTAGAATTGAGACTGACGACTACCAAATACATTATTAAAGGCTATTTAGACATGAAAGGTTGGATTATATGTTCAAATAGCCCTCTGCTTCCTTATCTAGCCTTATGATTACGTTGAATGATAGTTTTTTTATAAAAGTTTCTGAGCACATCAGCTTATTCAAATATTAACTGAATGATATTTTGTGACCAGAAAAACCACAGGGTCAAAAAGTTATAGTTTAAAGCATAATGCACAAATACATATGTATTTGTTTGATAATTTTCATAAGACTAAAATATTATTACAGTGAATAACCTATGGTGTTAACTCGTTTTTGCAACAGAGAAAAATGAATTGCACAGATGTTTTCCCTAACACACACACACATACATGCCCACACGTAAGGACATTGCTAGTTACTTTTTGCACTTTTAATGAGGCTAGAGACTTAACAGCCTAGTTTTAATTCTTACTGTATGTCTCCAAATGATCCTGCTAAACAAGAGGAGGTTGCATTGACTTAAGTAAAGTTAATTAAAATTCTTGAGGTTAATGAGATTAATTGAGCTAAGAAAATAATACCTAGTGTCCAGTGAAGCACATAGTGAGATTATCAGCAAGAGAAAGTATCCTTTGCTTTGCCCTTTCAAAAAGTATGCTTTTGCTCTTTTTTTATGTGAAAACTGTTGCAGAGAAAAAAAAAAAATCCCTGCTATTTGTTAAATCCTTTGGATGAGGGTAATGGCAATAGGAAAAGATAATATCCTAAAGAAAGAGTGGCCTTCAGAGTAGAAAAAAAGAAGGGTGTATCCATAGACTGGATGGGCTTAACAAGATGTATTTGATACTCTAAACCCATTGTTCTGGGATGCACAGAACTCCTTGCAGTTCTTTGCTTCCCAGGGTTGGTGTTCTGGTTTCCTTGTAATTGTATAGGTAAGAATGTTACCATTGTGTGAGTCATAGAACTGATCACATCAGAAGATGAGGACTAGCTAGGGTGCAACTCAAACAGGAGAGACAGCTTGAGAGCTTGTTGGGATATGTGGTTTTGTTTCACTACTCTTTTTCTTTTTTCCCCAGTTGCAATGTGTGAAAAAACAATAAAGATTAAAATCACACAACTCAGAACCTTCCAAAGGTCATGTAAGGCATTTTCTGCCTTTCATGAGAAAACCCTGGGCCTTTGGTGAGATACAGTAATGGGGAGCTCCATTAACACATTGAATGTTTACAAAGTTGGAAGGTTGGGATGGCCCCTCATTCCCCGGGTTGAACGACTGTGTCTACCTCATGATTATGGGCACATAACTGAGAAATGGCAGACCCCTGTAGATAAATTTGATGCATTTAGACACAGGAATGGAGGCCTCCAGGGCAACCAGGAGGCAGTTGTGGAATACTCGAGTGCAAGTTCAGGAAAAATGTATGTGTTGAAATGAAATGCATTCACCCTTTTAGCAATACTATTGCCAATCTAGGATCAGAGTGTTATATAACAGTAAAAAGTATAAATTATGACAAAAGGCAAGAAGCCATACTGTGTTTACTAGCTAAAATGTGAATCCATATGTTACCCTAGTTTTTAAGGTTTCAATTTTGTTTTGGAAATGACTGGATAAATTTGCCTTATTTCCCCAGGGATTTGTCTTCAGGCTCCAATAGCATAGAATGCTTTTCAATCATTCAGTTAGTATTACTAAATATTTACACAACATTAAGATCTGGCATTTTTTAAGAAATGATATGAGGTGAAATTCTACCATGAAGGCATTAAAAATTAGTATCTATATAACACATGCCTACATGCATGTGCGTACATACACACACACACACATACACACACACACAGAGAAAACCAGTAGTGCAACAGATATCAAAAACCTTCTTTTAGTCAGTGTCAGTAAACGATAAATAAAATAAACATTATGTTTCTTAGGAGTGGAAGGCACATAAGTTGCTAATGGTCAAGGAGAGTATTCTTGATGATTCAGAGAAAATTTATGAAAATTGAAAGTGTGATCCTGGGAGGGATAAACATCATGTAAGTAGAAAGGAAGAGGTAGATGAACCTTTAAGGAAATTGATGTTTTCTAAATAAACCTTATTGGCAGAAGAAATGAACAGAAGGCTTCACTAGCAAGAGAATATTTGGCTCTTATCAGACCAGAAATCACACTTCAGGAAAGCCCTTAGTTCATGACCTCTATAAAAGCAAGATAACCTGAGTTTGACCTTTGTCCCTGAGGGGATGATAGTGTTTCTTTCTTACGGACTTAGACAAAGAACACTGATAAAGGGGACCATGATAGGAAGAATTGATATTAAGCCCACTGAGTATTTATTGTGGGTGATGCTAGTACATCATAAATTTAGAAGTAGGCTATATCAGTTCCCCAAAAGAGATTAACACCCTACTTACACAAAAATAAAAACCAAAACAAGGGACACAAGGACACTTTGGGAGGTGTGGGGTAGGTCCATCACCTTGCTCGTGGACGTGGTAACACAGGGGTTCGCATATATTCAAACTCATCAAATTAAATGGGTGCAGTCCTTTCCATATCAGGTATACACAGAGGTAAAGAATCTGCCTGCCAATGCAGGAGATGCAAGAGATGCCAGTTCAGTCCCTGGGTTGGGAAGATCCCCTGGAGAAGGAAGTGGCAGCCCACTCCAGTATTCCTGCCTGGGAAATCCCATGGACAGAGGAGCCTAGCAGGCTATAGTCCATGGGGTTGCAAAGAATTGGACATGAGTGAGCACACACACACACACACAGCAACATAACAATATACCTCAATAAAGGTATATTTAAAAGTTGAAGAAGAGATTAACACCTACTTCTAACTGAAATGAACAAAGTCTCTGCAGAATAAACCACCCTCTCCAGAAAGCCTGAAGCCAAGCCCCACCACAGGCATTTCTGAGCTGTTTGTGATGTCTGCACATGTCCTGGCTGGGTTCTCTGTACCCTCAAGCCCTGCTGCCCCCCTGGGAACACAGGAGACTGACATGTTTCAAGTTGCACTTCTGTTTCCAGACAGATACCAGGAGAGATTAAAGGGGAGATGGAATAAATAGCAGTCCAATTTAATTTTAGTAGCTTTCAAGGGATGAATAAGGAACTTGGGAATGAGTTTAGTACTTTTTGCTAGTTCTACTAAAGCATGACATCAGTTTTCCTTACCAGAATAGCTTGTTTAAATAATACTCTATGCTCTAAAGACACTGGTTTTTCTTTCTATTGTTATGTTCATTGAATTGACCTATTTGATAGACAGTTTTTGTGTGTGTATATTAAGGATGATTAATAATAAGGCCACTAATAATTACTTTGTTGAAAAATTCCTTTTCTGTGAGTATATACATTCCCATTTTGTTTTCAAGTATTATATGCTTCTATATATTATTATACAAGTATAATAAAATAATGCAAAGGGACTGATGATGAAAATTGGCGATACCTTCCTCCACTTAGCATCCCACATCCCAAACACAACCCATTTTTAATGATTTTTGTGTTTCATTTCTTCCTTTCTCTATCTTTATTTTGACTGGGTAAGTGTTCACATGGTTCATAAATTATAACAAAATACAAGGAGACAAATAATATACAATGATGAATGGCCTTGCACTCCACCCTGCTCTCATCCATCCCCTTCCTGCCTCCTGATCTGCACCTGGCAACCACTTTATTACTTTCTTGTGCTAAATCGCTTCAGTCATGCCCATCTCTTTGCAATCCTGTGAACCTTTGTCCGTGGAATTCTCCAGGCCAAGAATTCTGGAGTGGAGTGCCATGCCCTCCTCCAGGGAATCTTTCCGACCAAGGGATCAAACCCACATCTCTTATGTCTCCTGCATTGACAGGTGTGCTCTTTACCACTAGCGCCATCTAGAAAGTCCTCATTGCTTTCTTATCTACCTCCATTGGAGATATGGCGTTATGGCAACCAACCACCAAGTGTATGTCCTTACCCTCCTCCCTTTCTGAGGCTTTAGTCTCTAGGTCAAGAGACATGAAGTTTGTATTACGCTCTGCCTCCTGCTCTGAGTCCGTGGGCAAGTAGCTTCTCCTGGATCTTTCTCCCCATGTCTGTAAAAGGAGCAACAGGGTCTCGGTGGTTTTAGTTCTGAGATCCTATGGTTCTATATCCAACTGCTTACTTTCTCCAGCAGACATTGATCGAGTCTTTTACATTGGCAGATGCCCGGAATCTACTCGGCCAGAAACTGTACGTGCTTGTCTGCTCCCGTGCAAAAAAGACTGTCTTGTGACCGCTTTCAGCGAGTGGACTCCCTGCCCAGGGCTGTGCCCACCAGGTAGGTGGATGCTCTTTCCTTAGTGCTCTCTGCTTCCTGACCACTTGATTGCCTCCTTCACTATTGAGTCCCTGAGAGATGGGGGAGCAAGGGCTCCCTTCTTTTCCTTTTGCATATAACCCAGGGAATGAAGTTTGTAAAATTTGTAAGTGAAGTCTTAGATTTCTAGAACAAATTATGATTTGGCAGGGAAAATATATTTGGTTGTTCTATGCCATGATTTTACAGGTGTGTGGTGTAGGAGTTCTTGTCTTTTGTTAACACTGTTGTGGTATTTTGAACAGCCATTTAAATGTGGTTTCTTATAAAGCATGAATACCATCACAATTTATTTGTGGATCCTGTGTGCTTAAGCCTGACTCCAGGTATCTTCATTAGAATGCAGGGCCTTAAGCCCTATGCATACATCACTGATAAATATAAGCCTGTGAAAGAAGAGGGTCCGATACATTAAAAAGTATTGAACAGGTGCAGAAGTCAAAACTATATGATTTATATTTCTTTACTCTTAATGGTGATGCTTTATACACTTGGATATATTTGGAATGCTATGATCCAGGATATTTAATAGCTAAGTCCTGACAAACACAGAGGAGCACTTTTGTAAAATGACTGCTTTTCTTAGAATGGGTCTTCTCCCCCACACCTATTTCAGTTCCCTGATGAGCTAGTCCTGTGGAGATACAAGAACTCCTAGTTCTAAGGCCCTGTTTTGACCTAAGACCTGGAATTAATAACTTGGTCCCTTTTCCATAGTCTCATACTCTTATCTTGGGTCCTATGGATCTCACTATTGCCAGAGTAAGAAAAGGCACACTCAGGAGAAGGAAGGATGGAAGAGTATTAACCCTAGTGCTCAAAGCAAAGTGGGTCCCATTCATACCCCGCTGGCCTTGTCTTGGAAATAACATCCTCTCATTCAGGGCCTGGCTCTTCCTGTGTCTCTGCATTAGCCTCCTGGAAGAAGGGAAAGGAAAGCATGCCGTTCTGCACGGACAGAACCTGCCACAAATACTGAGCTTATTAATATGCTTCCCCAGAAGTCCAGCCTTGTGCATCTAGGATCCCCCGGCTGTTCTTTGACTTACACATCTTCACGGCAGTGACATGATGTTACAGCATACACTGACACAGATCTGTCTGCCACTTCAAACCACCTCTCCGTGATTGGCAGAGGGGCAGTGACAGCTCTTGAAGGTTATCATCATCAATGCCTTATTTGCACTGGTGAGGTACCCACATAAAGTTTTTCTGACTGTTCCATTTCATCTTTTTAATGATCTTCTGTCACAGTGTTAACAGAGTAGCATCCAGTAAATGCTGCTTATGGGTAGAATCAGAACTAAACATATTGAATATAGAAGAGCTTGGAAAATACAGTGGGATATTTATCTGATCTTTTGATGGGTGGAGACAGCAATTTCTTTTAGGAACTCTCCAAAACTTGTTTTCCTAAATAAAAATTCAAAGTAATTGAGCTGGATGAACAGGGTTTGTGGAGTAGCCAGGGGAATGTTATTTCCAAACAGAATGGCACAGAAAAACTGTGATCTCTATTCTAAACCATTTGAAAGGCAGCATCTAGGAGGATGGATTTTGAAATTTTAATAGTAATGTACCTGAATAACATTCAAGCTTTTAAAGATAAGTCTTGAAGAAATGCAGGAAGATAAAATAATATATGAAGATGGAGGTTTATTGAAATGCAGCTGTTTCTTTTAGTTTCTGTCTCATAAGAGATTAGCATAATTCCTCTGTTAAATGGCTTTAAGAAAGGAAAAGGTTGAATTAAAAATAATACCCTACTGACAGCCAGATATTGGTGTTAGAGCTGTCAAGGTCCCTTGACACTTAAGGAGGCATATTAGTTTTGTTGAGTCTGTGTGCCCCGGTGGCCAGAGATTACTTTAGCTGCTGCTACTGCATGCATTCTATTAGTACTTTTGAGAAAATTCTCTCTGCTTCATGAGCATCTTCTCCTCGCACTGGGTAAGGATGGAGGAGTCATAAGCCATTTGAAATAATTGCTCTTCCAGCAATTTCAGATTTTACTCCAACTTCCAGAGATTCAATTAGTTATTTAAATGGTTGGCGTTATAATGAAAATAGTTCTAAGCCTCTGTGGTCTCTTTTTAGCCTCCAGTTTTTCAAGTCTAGATAATTCTTTTCACAGCCAGACAGTCAGGGGACCTGGAGAAGCACAGATTCAATTTTCAGATTTCTTTCAGCTTCAATCCTATTTACCCTGATGTTTAGTTCATACTTTGGGACCAATATATTATTAAATAACTGTGGGTTAATTAGAGGAGACTATGATAGGGAGGATATTGGAGGAACTGGTACTGTTAATTCTATGGTTTTCAAATTGTATTGACTCTGAATCACCTTGAAGCATTATGAAAATGCAGGTTTTCAGCTCCATGGCTAGAAATTCTGATTCAGTAAGTATGGGATGTTTCTAAAAATCTGTGCTCTAAGAAGTCAACAGCTGAATGGTGATGCATTATAGTTTCACCCTTAAGATAAAAAAAGGGTCATATATCTGTGAACAAATGCTACTTGAACTCTAGGCACACAGCCTGTTTTTCAGCTTCCTGAATCACTATGTTCTTCCCAGATCAAGCATGGTGGAGTATGAGAGCTAAGAACAGAGGTGCTGGAAGCAGATGGCTAGAGCTGAGCTCCAAGTTTTGCTCCGTGACAGTGGATGCATTCCTTAATCTCTCTGTGCCTCAGTTTCCTTACCTGTAGAACAGGGTTTATAACTGTACCTACCGAAAAGGAAAATACTTAGAGCCCACACTGCCTTGAATGGAGTAGGCATGGGGCAAGTATTTCTGTCATTGTTCCAAGCCTCTGCATCTACCTTGTGGGGTGCTGGAGCTGTGTTCAGCTGCCTCTCCTTGGTCCTCCAAACTCTGTATCAGCACGGAACTGCTGTAGCAGCCTTTTTTGAGGAAGGTTATGTTCATCTTCCTGACTTCATTAGACCCTCCCCATCCATCTCCCTATCCACATTAACTAGATCATCCCATAGCATCCTACATATCCCCTTTATGATACTCTTATACTTATCCTTCATGCTAATGTTGCCTTCCTAGACTGTAAGTCCACAAGTGCAGGGACCACTTCTGTCGTCTTCACCACTAGGTCATTTAAACCTGGCATAGTGTAGGGTATAGTTGTCACTGAATAAATTTTTTGAAGGGACAGATGTGCTGTAAAGAAAGAGGAAAGTGTGTCTTTGAATCCAGGTAGTAGATTCTCTGTCCTTGAGAATGTCCTTCAAAATGTAATTTGGAAAATAATGTTTTAAGGCAATACTTACCAAATGTAAATGCTTATACAAGTCCCCAGAGGATCTTATTAAAATATTATGTAAGTTCTAATTCAGTAGACCTGGACAGGACCTGGAATTAGACCTTGGTGTAAGCTCCCAGGTGATACCTGTATGTTGATTACAAAACTCCATAGGTAAGGGTAGGGCAAGTTAGACATTTTTGACCAAGGAAATGACCTGATAAAGTGAAAAATGTAGACTAGGGACAGACTAAAAGGTGGGGACACTGGCAGGGTGGGTTAAGGGGTGGAAAGAAGTGATTTAGCCTAAGTGGAAAGATGAGAATAGGATGAGGGTGGCAACTCAACTACTGAGGATGGAGGATGTGAAGATGGATGAATATGAGAAGAGTTTACTTTCCTACCCCCAAATTTGCCTACACAATGGGATCATTTAGAGATCTCTAAAATGTCCCGATGCATGGATCCTAGTGCAAGACATTACAATTTAATAGGTTTTTTCTATGACCAAGGAAATCACATGATTACATAGCTCCAAAACCAAATCCATTCTAAACCTCTCAGAAAGCCAAGGTGGCTTCCTAAGGGCAGACTGTCCCCAGAGTGATTTGGGTCTTAGCAATGGATAAGTTGTATCAGGTTTTATTTGGTCCTGGCTGGGTTTATGATCCAGTTTCTTACAACTTAAGAGTATTCTTAAGCCATGAATCATCTCCAGCTTGTAACTAGTCATGCTTCCTGTCTTTTTACTCCTGCTCATCTGAGTATCTCCTTAAAGGATTAATGGTAGTCCCACATTCTTCTAAGAAAATCAAATAGCTATCAAGCTGTGGTCTTATTGTGGACTCTCCAAATTTTAAGTCCCAGTAAAAACATTAGCCAAATAATCAAGAACCACTGGTGACGTTCTTGTTAATTTCTCTATTCTTCCTTCTGTCTGTAAAGCAAGTCAGTCAGTTCAGTTGCTCAGTCATGTCTGACTCTTTGTGACCCCATGGACTGCAGCACCCAAGCCTTCCCAGTCCATTACCAACTCCCAGAGCTTGCTCAAACTCATGTTCTTCAAGATGGTGATGCCATCTGACATCTCATCCTCTGTCATCCTCCTCCTGCTTTCAATCTTCCCCAGCATCAGGGTCTTTTCCAATGAGTCAGTTCTTTGCATCAGGTGGCCAGAGCATTGGAGTTTCAGCTTCAGCATCAGTCCTTCCAATGTATATTCAGAATTGATTTCTTTTAGGATTGATTGGTTTGATCTCCTTGCAATCCAAGGAACTCTCAAGGGTCTTCTCCAACACCACAGTTCAAAAGCATCGATTCTTCAATGCTCAACTTTCTTTACGGTGCAACTCTCACATCCATAGATGACTACTGAAAAAAAATTTGACTAGATGAAACTTTGTGGGTAAAGTAATATCTCTGCTTTTTAATATGCTGTCTAGGTTTGTCATAGCTTTTCTTCTAAGGAGAAAGTGTCTTTTAATTTCATGGCTGCAGTCACCATCTGCAGTCACCATTTGCAGTGATTTTGGAGCCCAAGAAAATAAAGTCTGCCACTGTTTCCATTATTTCCCCATCTATTTGCCATGAAGTGATGGGACTGGATGCCATGATCTTAGTTTCTTGAATGTTGAGTTTTAAGCCAACTTTTTCACTCTCCTCTTTCACTTTCATCAAGAGGCTCTTTAGTTCCTCCTTGTTTTTTGTCATAAGTGTGGTGTCATCTGCATATCTAAGGTTATTGATATTTCTTCCAGCAATCTTGATTTCAGTTTGTGCTTCATCAAGTCTGGCATTTCTTATGATGTACTCTGCATGTAGTTAAATAAGCAAGGTGACAATATACAGCCTTGACGTACTCCTTTCCCAATTAGGAACCAGCCCATTGTTCCAAGTCTGATTGTAACTGTTGCTTCTTGATCTGCATACAGATTTCTCAGGAGGCATGTAAGTTTATCTGGTATTTCCATCTCTTTGAGAATTTTCCACAGCTTGTTGTGATCCACAAAGTCAAAGGCTTTAGTGTAGTCAATGAAGCAGAAGTAAATGTTTTTTCTAGAATTCTCTTGCTTTTTCTATGATCCAGTGGATGTTGGCAATTTGATCACTGGATCCTTTGCCCTTTCTAAATCCAGCTTGAATATCTGGAAGTTCTTGGTTCACATATTGCTGAACCCTAGCTTGGAGAATTTTGAGCATTACTCTGCTAGCATGTGAGATGAGTGCAATTGTGCAGTAGTTAGAACATCTTAGGCATTGCCTTTCTTTGGGATTGGAATGAAAACTGCCCTTTTCTAGTCCTGTGGCCACTGCTGAGTTTTCCAAATTTGCTGGCATATTGACTGCAGCACTTTCACAGCGTCATCTTTTAAGATTTGAAATATCTAAGCTGGAATTCCATCACCTCCACTAGCTTTGTTTTTCGTGCTAAGGCCCGCTTGACTTTGCCCTCCAGGATGTCTGGCTCTAGGTGAGTGATCACACCATCATGGTTATCTGGGTCATGAAGATCTTTTTTGCATAGTTCTTCTGTGTATCCTTGCTGCCTCTTCTTAATATTTTCTGCTTCTCTTAGGTCCATACCATTTATGTCCTTTATTGGACCCATCTTTGAATGAAATGTTCCCTCAGTATCTCTAATTTTCTTGACGAGATCTCTAGTCTTTCCCATTCTATTGTTTTCCTCTGTTTCTTTGCATTGATCACTTAGGAAGGCTTTCTTATATCCTTGCTATTCTTTGAAACTGCATTCATTCAGATCAATATATCTTTCCTTTTCTCCTTTGCTTTTCACTTCTCTTTTTTTCTCAGCTATTTGTAAGGCAAAAAACAACCATTTTGCCTTTTTGCATTTTTTCTTCTTGGGATTGGTTTTGATCACCACCTTCTGTAAAATGTCAGGAACCTCTGTCCATAGTTCTTCAGGCACTCTATCTATCAGATCTAATCCCTTGAATATATTTGCCACTTCTACTCTATAATCATAAGGGATTTGATTTAACTCCTACCTGAATGGTCTATTGGTTTTCCCTACTTTCTTCAATTTAAGTCTGAATTTTGCAATAAGGAGCAAAACTAAAGCAAATGCCTGAATAAATATCCAATATTATTTGCTTAATAGTAGCTGCACTTTATTGTAGAGGTTCTCAGACCCAGGCCTGCCCTGGTGGCTCAGACTGTAAAGAATTTGCCTGCAGTGCAGGAGATCTGAGTTTGATCCCTGGGTTGGGAAGATCCCCTGGAGAAGGGAATGGCTACTCATTCCAGTATTCTTGCCTGGAGAATTCCATGGACAAAGGAGCCTAGCGGGCTACAGTCCATGGGGTTGCAAAGAGTTGCACACGACTGAGGGACCATCACATTCTTTTCATTTCTCAGACCTGTGAGGTTTTGTTTTGTTTTGTTTTTCAATGAACAACTGTCTGAGACTCATCTCATCCCACATTAGAATCTCTTCATGTTAAAGGGACGTTAGCAATTTTAAAACCTACCGTTAGTGACACCTGTAATGGGGCAAGGATGACACACACTCATTTAGTACTTTATCCTTTCAGGGTATCTTCAAATACATTTTAGCCTATCATTGATAATTGCCTGGTTAGCCTTTAGAAATTAATTATCTTGGCCAATGATCTCATAACCATCACACTTAATGTTTTTACTTTAAAGTCACAAATCAGGACTGATTTTCCAAAATTTCTCTCCAGTTACCTTTAAAGAGTTTCACTTTAAAGTTTCAACATTTAATAATACAAATATCAGACAGGTAATAAAATTAATATAATGCTAATAGAAAATATTACTGATTAATAGAATGCAGTCTTATGCAGCCATCACCAAGTAAAAATGATCATCAGCTCATGGCCACCCTTGTTTTGCTTGTATTACTGTTATTGCTCTTTTCATTGCCAGTGGATAATTTTGTGATGATTCTGAGATGTGTATATCACTTCCATGGAAGGTAAAAATATGTAAGTGGTAATGTTATTTGACAGTTTGGTAGATAAACTGTGGCGTATTCAAAATAGCTTTTCTTATATATTTCTAGAAACTATGGCGCTAGTGATTATTTGTAAATTTATAGTAATTTTAATAATGTAAAGCTGAGGGAACTCCTTTAACCTTCCTCTCTAAGGGGCAAGCTGGTGAGCAGTGTCATGGTAACTGGAAGACCGAAGGCAAACTACTGCTGGGATTTGCTAGGACATTTCGTTTGGTGGGATCTTTTGCTCTTGCATCAGACCTCCTGGAGTTACTGTCATTACCAATGACAGTATTGTTTTTTTCCAATCTGCAGGTGGTGTACTTTATAGCAGTTAAGAGCATGGACTCTCAAGTTAGACTCCCTTGATTCCATGCCAGTTTCTACTGTACAAGTCACTTTAGACTCACTTTCAGTTTTGTTGTGTTTCAACTTTCTCCCTTCTAAAATGAGATAATATCGACACCCAATTCATAGCCTGGTTATGAGGATTAAATGAGACTGGGACACATGGCAGAAAGGTCAGTGGTGATGATGATGTAAGTTCCTTAAAATCTGGTAATGTCTTTCATTATGCTGTTACCCTGCAGTGTCCCGTCATCCACGTGCTAGTGTTATGGCACTTATTTCCTGTCTGTGTTTTTCTCGGACAGATTATAACATCCAGAGGGCACATCATGGGCCTTCAGTAAGTGTTGTTGAATGAATGAGTGAATAAACTCCATCTTTCCCATTACCAGTTCTAATTCCTAAAGATGTTGCTTCCAATTAATTGAAGCCAAAGCACTAACAGGTTGTTAAGTTAGTCCAGGCCAATTAGGAGAAAAGGTATTGGTCATTCAGAATGTCAGATCCATCAGAAGTCACATTCTGTCCACTCAAAGGCATACTAGCATCAACCTCTGTCTTTATTTATTCTTTTCATGCAGATATGGCCCCCTCCTTCTACCCATAGGCTCATACATACTTTTTTAAAAAATTAATTTATTTACTTTAATTAGAGGCTAATTACTTTACAATATTTTGGTGGATTTTGCCATACATTGACATGAATCAGCCACGGGTGTACATGTGTCCCCCATCCCGAAACCCCCTCCCACCTCCCTCCCCATCCCATCCCTCCGGCTTATCCCAGTGCACCAGCTTTTGTCCTCCTGGAAAATAGAAGATGGAATGCTTATTTACACCCAAGTAATGGTGTTTGCATAATCAAAGATATGGGGCCTGGTACACCAGCCCCCAAAATAAGGTTGAAGGCAATATAATGATCTAATGGCTACTTTAAGAAAGTGACTTAGTCCAAATCTAAGTTACAACCCCTATAAATTTTGGATGTTTTCTATTTCCAAGTGTTTTTGATAAAATAAGATGTATATCTCACATATACATACCAATCCACAACCCAATACCCAGAGTATAGGTGCCTTTGTTTTTATAGGCTCCACTGGGGGAGGCTGTGCCCACTTTAGTGTATAATTTAAAGCCCATAGATCACTACCTAACCTGGTACTCAATAAATATTCTTGAAAATTTAGCAGGAGAAATGACACCCAGGCTTGTAGAAATTACAGTTCTCAATCATCCTCCTGCCAAAGCAAGGGGTTCTGCTGATAAAATTCATAAAAGACACTTTCCCTCAATTCATACATAGGAAAAAGAGAGATGCATTAATTATTTTTTTCCTCGCCTGTGTGTCTGTGTTTCCTTAAAAATTGGCACCTTCTGTCTGTCCCTATTAAAAGTCTGTATGTGATAGATTTGATTTGGCAAAAAAAATCAGGTTTGGCAAAAAGAAAAAAAATTTTAGTACAATTCCCTAGAGCCCTATGATCATCCAGTTGTGGAAGAACACCTTTGGGTTAGAAGGAGAAATGCTGCTTAGAGGGCAGGGCTTGTAATTGGCTTTACCTGCATCCCCCACTCAGAGGAAATTTTAGTTGAGAGCTGAGATAATATGAGATAAAATTATGAGATAATTTTAATATAAGAGCTGACAGGGAGGCCTTCTCAGTCCATACTCTTCCTCCTACCCCCTACTCACTCTTCTTTCTGGACCAGAGATAAATGTGTATTTACAGGAACTTGGAGTTCACAGTATCTCTACTGAGATTTATCTTTGTCTCCTCCAGTGGCCCCAGGCATGCATGTGTCCTCAGTCGCTAATTCCTGTCCAACTCTTTTTCAACTCCATGAACTATAGCCCACCAGGCTCCTCTGTTCATGGTATTTCCCAGGCAAGAATACTAGAGTGGGTTGCCATTTTCTTCTCCAGGGGATCTTCCTGACCCAGGGATCGAACCCACATTTCATGTATTGGCAGGCGGACTTTTTTGTTTGTTTTTTGTTTGTTTGTCTTGTTTGTTTTTTTATGAGCCACCTGGGAAACCCTTGGCCCCAGGAGGTAGATTCAATTGTATGTGATTGACAGGTGAGGAATGCCTAGCTTAAAAAGATGAGGTAACTGGTCTGAGGTTACCCAGCATGTCAGAAGCAGAGCCAGGGTTGGAAGTGAGATTTCTCTGACTTAAGGGACTGCCTGTTTCCATCCCACAACAAGCCCTGTTTTCACAGGGGCACAGCTTATCTTGCTTGTTTACTAGCAACTGAAGAATTCAAAGCCCGATATCCTCAAACCTATGGCACAGGCTCTGTACAGCACAGATCTGCCCCAGAGGACTTTCACTTGTCCTTTCTCATTGACCATCAGGACAGTTTCATGATAAAGGAGCAGCTGCTGTGTTAGTCCTATTTCATAAAAGAAGCAGTGGGATCTTCAAGGGAAGCACTCCTGGTCACCTGGTTCAATGGGAGCAGACACTGAGTCAAGATACCCAGATAATTATTTTTTTAACTTTGTATTTTATTTTAATTGCAGGCTAATTACTTTATTATTAAAACCACTAATATTGTAGTGGGTTTTGCCATACATTGACATGAATCAGCCATGAATTTACATGTGTTCCCCATCCTGAACCCCCCTCCCACCTCCCTCCCCATCCCATCCATCTGGGTCATCCCAGTGCACCAGCCCGAACACCCTGTCTCATGCATCGAATCTGGACTGGCGATCTGTTTCACATATAATATACATGTTTTAATGCTCTTCTCTCAGATCAACCCACCCTCGTCTTCTCCCACAGAGTCCAAAAGACTGTGCTGTACATCTGTGTCCTTTTGCTGTTTTGCATGTAGGGTTATCGTTACCATCTTTCTAAATTCTATATATATGCGTTAGTACACAGTATTGGTGTTTTTCTTTCTGGCTTACTTCACTCTGTATAATAGGCTCCAGTTTCATCCATCTCATTAGAACTGATTCAAATGAATTCTTCTTAATGGCTGAGTAATATTCCATGGTGTATATGTACCACAGCTTCCTTATCCATTCGTCTGCTGATGGGCATCTAGGTTGCTTCCATGTCCTGGCTATTATAAACAGTGCTGTGATGAACATTGGGGTGCATGTGTCTCTTTCAGATCTGGTTTCCTCAGTGTGTATGCCCAGAAGTGGGATTGCTGGGTCATATGGCAGTTCTATTTCCAGGTTTTAAGGAATCTCCACACTGTTCTCCATAGTGGCTGTACTAGTTTGCATTCCCACCAACAGTGTAAGAGGGTTCCCTTTTCTCCACACCCTCTCCAGCATTTATTGTTTGTAGATTTTTGGATAGCAGCCATTCTGACCCGCGTGAGATGGTACCTCATTGTGGTTTTGATTTGCATTTCTCTGATAATGAGTGATGTTGAGCATCTTTTCATGCATTTGTTAGCCATCTGTAGGTCTTCTTTGGAGAAATGTCTGTTTAGTTCTTTGGCCCATTTTTTGATTGGTTCATTTATTTTTCTATAATTGAGCTGCAGGAGTTGTTTGTATATTTTTGAGATTAGTTCTTTATCAGTTGCTTCATTTTCTATTATTTTCTCCCATTCTGAAGACTGTCTTTTTACCTTGCTTATAGTTTCCTTCATTGTGCAAAAGCTTTTAAGTTTAATTAGGTCCCATTTGTTTATTTTTGCTTGTATTTCCATTACTCAGGGAGGTGGGTCATAGAGGATCCTGCTGTGATTTATGTCAGAGAGTGTTTTGCCTATGTTTTCCTCTAAAAGTTTTATAGTTTCTGGTCTTATGTTTAGATCTTTAATCCATTTTGAGTTTATTTTTGTGTATGGTGTTAGAAAGTGTTCTAGTTTCATTCTTTTACAAGTGGTTGACCAGTTTTCCCAGTACCACTTATTAAAGAGATTGTCTTTTCTCCATTGTATATCCTTGCCTCCTTTGTCAAAGATAAGGTGTCCATAGGTGTGTGGATTTATCTCTGGGCTTTCTATTTTGTCCCATTGATCTATATTTCTGTCTTTGTGCCAGTACCATACTGTCTTGATGACTGTGGCTTTGTAGTAGAGTCTGAAGTCAGGCAGGTTGATTCCTCCAGTTCCATTCTTCTTTCTCATTGGCTATTTGAGGTTTTTTTTGTATTTCCATACAAATTGTGAAATTATTTGTTCTAGTTCTGTGAAAAATGCTGTTGGTAGCTTGATAGGGATTGGATTGAATCTGTAGATTGCTTTGGGAAATACCCAGTTTAAATCAAACTTGCTACATTGCTTTGCCTAGTGATCCTGTAAAGTTACAGGGAAAAAAAAAAAAGCCAGATAAATTCATACTCATCCTTAAAATCTATAGCTCCTACACTGTTTTGCTTCATATCACTGCCTCTTCCTATAAAAGTAAAAATAGCTATAATTTATTGACATGTACAGTCCTTTTAAATATTTACCTCAATTCTATATGGAAAGGGCTATTACCACCCCATCTTACACAGGAGGAAACAGAGACTTAGATATGGATCCAAAGATTTCAAAACAAATAAATGGCAAACCATGTAGAATCCTAGACTCTTAGCCATTCGTTCAGCAGTAAATAATTGCAGAACAATCACTGTGTCCCAAGCACTGTGCTAGGTACTGTGTGCATGTGTACCTAGAGTGGTGAGTGAAACACAGACAGCCCTGTCCTGTGGGTAGTGTTGAGTAGTGGAGGAATATAGAAGCATTGAACACATAGTTGCCTAGATGAATGTGCAGTTACAAAATACAGTAGGTGCTCTGCAGAAATGCAGGGACCTATGAGAAAAGGTAGTAAGGAAAGTTAGAATTTCCTGTGTCTAGATTATCTTTCTCCTCATCTCTATTCATTGCCCATCTTACTAGATGTACAGCCCTGCTTGCTCCATAGAACTTGACCTGATCATCCTGCTGGAAATAATCACTTCTCACTCTTGAGTCTCATCACACTGTCTGAATGGCTTGCATTCTCACTATTGGTAAATGTGTTTCGTGTCCCTCTGAAGAAACATGAAGTCTGCGAAGGCTCAACCCTTTTCAGTGTCTATTCCTAAAGTGCCTGGTAATAAACTTAACAGAATAAAATTCAGTATATCTTTGATAAATAAATGGATGCCAGTTAGAACTTACTTGCTTCAGCAAACCTAACAGACTACTAAAAGGAATGATGATCTGCCTTTGCAATTAAATTTCTTTTGTAACACATGATGATGCTGGCAATAGAAGATGTGGGAATTTGGAAATCAGTTGTTGTAGGTTTCCTGGAAGATGGGGTTAAAATGGAAACATATCCCATCTCTTTTATTCATTAATTCACTTGCTCACTCATTCAGTCACTCATTTTTTGTCTAGTAAGTCTGGGGTTTTGGCTATTAATATTTCAGTGAGTTTATATGAGTATCTTAAGGGAAGCAAGGGCTATTGGATTTCTAATTCCTAAAAGTATTTTCCTACTAGAACTCCGCACTTTAACCAAGGTCACCAACTGAGGCAAAATATCTAAGGAAATGCAATAAAGTCAGAGTCTTTTTAATATACAACCAAGGGCATAATGTTGAATTGCAAAAGTATAATCATTGCAGTCTTTCAGTGGCCTCAGTTGATTCAGAGATAAAACTTAGAATAGTTAGAATGTAGTTAGGTTTCTGAAGGTTTGGATAATATAATTCTAGCTCAGAATTATCTGGAATGCATGTTAAAACCCTAAGAGATTCCGATTTTGAAGTCAAGATTGAGAATTCCAAATCTTCCTATTTAAACAAACTGCCTAAATCATTTTAAGACACATTAATGTTTGAGACCCACTGACCTGGGGAAACATTTAATTTAACTACGAGTCAATGGATTCTTTAAAAAATGGTGTACCTTGCCTGTACTATATTGTTCTAATCCAGTCTGTTTTGGTTTTCAAGGATCAGAGTTCTTTCTATAAAGCTTTCAGAGTGATAATAAGTAAAAAGAGGCTTGTTGGGAAACTAGAACATGAAATCTCAACAGATGTCCAAGTGTACATGTCAGAATTAGAAATGCAAACAGGAGCTGAGGGGCTTTGCTTCAACTCTCAGAGTCAGTGAGAGTCTCCCAGCTCTGCTTCTCTGTGTATCCCTGCTATTCTACCCATTCTAACAGGTGTCATTTGAACCTCTGCTCTTCCAAGTAGGAGATATACAGTCCCCAAATGACTGTCTGCTCCTTACTCTAGAAAATGTAAGAACCCAGCATGACAGAAGCTTCCTTCCCTTCAGCATCTTTATTCAGCTTATTACCAAGCAAGAGTCTTTGTTGGCCCAGTTTGTGTCAGTTTGGTTCTTCTATCACACAGCCGCCCGTGGATTCATCATTCCCCTCAAGTCAGGAGCCTTCTGGAAGGGGAAGGCGACAGGAACTGACAGGGACAGTGATTGTTCACTGCTGAGACCAACCTCTCCAGGATATCCATTTAGCCCTCCCTTAGTTAAGGGAGCCTAACTTCCTCCCTTAGGTTGCTGTCCATCCCTCTCGGTGCTGAACTATAGGCAGAGGAGCAGCTGAACCTGCCGGCCTGCTTCAACTCCAAAAGTCATCCTTTTTCACGTCAGAGTTTCACTTTGGGAAGAGAGCTGTTGTAAATTAAGTGGAAATACAGAGAAGGAAAATGAAACTGCAGGGAATATAAATGCAGTAGAATGACAGCTTCATGTAGAACAGAAACTGGGAGGAGAGAAGGCATTCACCCTGAACGTGATCTGGGCCAGAAATTTTACTTCAGACAAAATATGGAGTCTCCATGTACTTGAGTTCATATCAAAATGCTTATGCTATTATTCCTATCCATAGTCTATCATAAACAGTCTTGTCTTGGTTGTCTTTTTAAGAAAAGTTAACATACCATACAAAATCAAATCAATAAAAAATCAGATGAAAGAATCGAATGTAGATTTGATGCCTGAAGTTCTGTCTTTTACACCTGGAATCCACTGTTGTGCCTTCTAGTTTGCATTTAAAAGTTGCTTTCAAACACTATTAATCTCCTTCATTCAATAGTCAAGCTACACTACCATAAATAAATCCTATGGTTCACATGGATATTCATAATGATTTATTGTTAGCCTTGGTGGCAAAAATCTGTGTTTCTTTGAAGGTGAGTGCTCTTTCTTTTCAATATGTTTTTACTTATGGCTGGTTTCTTTCTCACATATCTAGAATTCTCTGCAGACAATACAATGCAACAATACAATATAATCCTTATTTGCCTATATAGGTGAATGAGTTGCCTTTCAGAAACCAAGGTACCCATTCTAATTAGTAGTTTATTTTTAGACTCTCAATGTACTTTCTACAAAGAAATAGAATAAATTGCTTTTGCTTTAGCTTGAATATTACTTTCAGTTTATTAAATAGTTTTCTACAGTTAAAAAAGATAAATTAATTATTTTTTACTTCCTTGACTTTGGTCCAATGTAAACGTGACTTTCAATGAGAGTGTGGAGTCAGGCTTTGACTCATTGGATTAGCTAATATGATGGTAGGTTTTTGAATGATTTAATTTGTATTACTAAAACAAAGCCTAAAGTTGAGTTAAATGTTGGGGTCTTAATATACCAGTTTGGAGCTACAGGTTTTATAAGGGCATCAAACTATTTATGCATGGTAGCAACTCAGGAAGATATGAAATCCATACTCAAAATGAAGCAGGTGGTTAACGATTTGGGCAACCAACTTTTAAGTGTTCAGTAGAAGAAGTGTCACTGAATATCCTGCTAATCTCTTGAGGTTCATTCACAATTAAATTACTACATGGAGATGGTTCAGATAGAGTAGCTACTGAATGACATGGTTTCACTGATAAGGAAGAAAATATCCAAAAATAAGTATGCTAGGAATGACAGATCCTCTGCCATTTGAAACCTAAGTTTAATTTTGTTTGCTCTGATACCTAAAATTGTATTATCATACATATTATCATAACTTTATTTGGAGACCTT